>NC_091984.1:222915563-223215563 GCF_044704955.1 Pristiophorus japonicus | reverse complement strand
TGGATCGTTGCTGGGGATGGTCCAACGCTATTGGGAAGAAGATGGATGAAACAGATCTGTTGGAGCTGGGAAAACCTCCAACCTCCAGCGATCGACGTCCGCTGCGGCTCCGAAGTTGGATCCAGCACAGCACCTGAAAAACCAGCTGCTCAACTCGACTGCGAGGAGACGACCCAGACTGCTCAATCCAACTGCGAGATGATCCAGCCGAAACGACCCGACCTCAACTTCTGGGCTCCAGTGGCAGGACTCCAGAGGAAGAAAATTGGCGCAGAAGGCAAGTTCCCTGCTTCCATGACAGAACCCAGGGAGAAAAAGATCACCGCAGCCTACCTTGTGGAGAGAAAGAAGATGGTGCCCGAACCACGAGGTGAAGTGCCTGAAGTAACGATGGCGGCGGCCAGACCACAAGGGGCAGCGTTGATGGAGCAATACATGATGCCGAGCAGCGAACCGGATTTGGGTAAAGATTGCAAGGCCCTCTTAAAGGAGACTGGCAACCCATCACAATTAAAGGGACAGCTCCACTCTTTATACAGCGATGCCGGTGATACATATGTAAGAGATGTAACTGACAAATTCAGGTTTGCAAATGTAACTAACCTTGATAAGTCAGGCGATTGCGGTCGGAACGAATGTATTGTGAGAGTAAACGAAGTGATGATGTGCGATGCCGGGTTCTACATGCATGCCGACAAAACCAAGGGCAACCTCCCGTCAAAAGCACCCAGGTCCAGCGGGCGACCAGACCATGTAGCCTGCGCCTCTGGGACCAATGTGATGCCCCAGGGAACGTGGCTACACACAGAGGAAGCATACCAGCTGCAGGGCCAGCGATCAGCGGACGGCAAAGGCACCACTATCGGCTCTACCTCTCTGGCCACCAGGGCCAGCACCGGGAACAAGAGGTTAGCACCCTCCAGCTCTCCCAATGGGGCCTGGGATGACCAGGCTCCCACTATCGCTGAAGGGCAGCAAAGAGACACCTCAGCCCTCAAAGGAGGACAGGGAGGCCACACATTCCTGTGGCTCTGCCCACCACTAGGCAACGGCAAAGGCCCTGAGACTCAGCCAGGTGAGCGATCCGAGCCCACCCAGTTGGTAGGGGGCAAAGCGGTGCCATCAGACAACCTGGACACAGTCCGGTCTCTCTGGAACTAACGTCCTCACCCACTTGCACCTACACAACCCAGGGGCAAGACTATAATACCACGTATGTACCTTATGTAAAATGTACTTGTTCCACTACTGCAGAACCCAAACAGTGATGTAATTAATCCGATGTTTTTTTTGGTTCTTTCTTTCTGTACATGTATGCACATGCAGGTGTTGAGCCATACACATGGTCTATGTATGGGTGGGGGGGGGGGGAGAATGGATGTATGTAGCCATGGACACACATGGATCACACCCAGAATCCACTCAACCCCCACTGTAACCTCAAACCGTCCACTGCTGTCCATTTCCCAATGTTGTGGCAATAAGGACTTGGGGGTCAACAGGGAGAGAGTCTAGCCAAAGCATAGACAAGGTGCAAGGGCTTTGACACTCAAGTCTAGGGCCAGAGCACACAATGCAAAGGCCAGTGGCACAAGACTTAGGGGAGAGTGATGTTGTGTATGTATAACATAAGTATACTCCTTGTACACTCAATGTACAGTTACATAAGACTACTGGATATACCTTCACACTGTATACTCTATGCTTGTACCACCAGAGGGTGCAACTGGTGGAGACCTAGGGGTCACCTGTACACGACAGGTAACCAGGTATAAAAAGGAGCTCACCATGCTGTACCCTCACTCAGGAGCTGTAATAAATGGACTAAGGTCAAGGACAGTACCTTACCTCGTGGAGTCATTACTAGAGTGCTTATAGACATAACAAGTTGCTCATTTGCCGCCCGCTGACCTTCGAGGGACCTTCTTCATGAATATCCCACCAAAGAACCGCCAGGGACCTCGGTGGCCATTGGCGGTCCTTTGGGTGGCACTTGGGTGGGCGGAAGCCTTTATCAATTTTGGGCCCCTTACAACCTACTTCGATTACACCTTCAGCTCCCTCTGTTGGTCCTCTTCCTACTCTTGCTTGGGTCTATGTCATCAGTCACAGCTCAATTACTCATTAATCATGCAGGAGAGCAATAATGTTATTTTCATCTCAGGATAAGCATGCTCTTACAAGAAGATGTAAGGGCTTGTTTATATGCCGTTTGCAACCTTGCAATGTGGCTTTAGCTTTCCATTGATGCAAGCTGTGAAGTGTAACTCAATGTAAAACTGTTTGCATCAAATTTAGACAATTGGTGTGTAATTAGCTCCCTGACATAGGCCTGCATTACTTACATTTCTAAGTCTAAGGCAGAAGGTTGCAGACAATCTCAGACAAACAGGCACGCTCTGAGAAAGAGAGGTTATAGGCCAGAGAAGATTGGATAGATTCGAAGAAAAGTTCATAAGTCCAGTCAGATATGGGCAAATGTTTTACAAAAATGAAATACTGCGGATGCTGATAATGTGAAATAAAAACAGAAAATGCTGGAAATACTCAGCAGGTCAGGCAGCATTTGTGGGGAGAGAAACCGAGTTAATGTTTTCTGTTTCTCTCTCCACAGATGCTGCCTGACCTGCTGAGCATTTCCAGCATTTTTTACTTTTAGTTGAAATGCATTGCTTGTACAATTACTGAAGAATCGAAGATTGCAGTATTTGTACAATTTTTAAATTCTCGATTGTTGATACGTTGAAGTATTAACTAAGGCAGCAGCTGTGTAAGTGGTAAAACGGCACTATTTAGAGATCCCTATGATGAAGGGGTGGGGGTTCCACAGCAACAGTTTAGAAATCTGAGAGCTGAGTTATGGCCCTTGGGTCCAAATAAGGAACAGAACAGGCACTGAAATAAACAAAAAAAATTCAATATCAATCCTGTAGAATGAAAAGCTTCACTTGTATTGTGTGAGCCAACTTGATAGAAACATAGAAATATAGAAAATAGGTGCAGGAGTAGGCCATTCGGCCCTTCTAGCCTGCACCGCCATTCAATGAGTTCATGGCTGAACATGCAACTTCAGTACCCCATTCCTGCTTTCTCACCATACCCCTTGATCCCCCTAATAGTAAGGACTTCATCTAACTCCTTTTTGAATATATTTAGTGAATTGGCCTCAACAACTTTCTGTGGTAGAGAATTCCACAGGTTCACCACTCTCTGGGTGAAGAAATTCCTCCTCATCTCGGTCATAAATGGCTTACCCCTTATCCTTAGACTGTGTCCCCTGGTTCTGGACTTGCCCAACATTGGGAACATTCTTCCTGCATCTAACCTGTCTAACCCCGTCAGAATTTTAAACGTTTCTATGAGGTCCCCTCTCATTCTTCTGAACTCCAGTGAATACAAGCCCAGTTGATCCAGTCTTTCTTGATAGGTCAGTCCCACCATCCCGGGAATCAGTCTGGTGAACCTTCGCTGCACTCCCTCAATAGCAAGAATGTCCTTCCTCAGGTTAGGAGACCAAAACTGTACACAATACTCCAGGTGTGGCCTCACCAAGGCCCTGTACAACTGTAGCAACACCTCCCTGCCCCTGTACTCAATTCCCCTCGCTATGAAGGCCAACATGCCATTTGCTTTCTTAACCGCCTGCTGTACCTGCATGCCAACCTTCAATGACTGATGTACCATGACACCCAGGTCTCATTGCACCTCCCCTTTTCCTAATCTGTCACTATTCAGATAATAGTCTGTCTCTCTGTTTTTACCACCAAAGTGGATAACCTCACATTTATCCACATTATACTTCATCTGCCATGCATTTGCCCACTCACCTAACCTATCCAAGTCGCTCTGCAGCCTCATAGCATCCTCCTCGCAGCTCACACTGCCACCCAACTTAGTGTCATCCGCAAATTTGGAGATACTACATTTAATCCCCTCGTCTAAATCATTAATGTACAGTGTAAACAGCTGGGGCCCCAGCACAGAACCTTGCGGTACCCCACTAGTCACTGCCTGCCATTCTGAAAAGTCCCCATTTACTCCTACTCTTTGCTTCCTGTCTGACAACCAGTTCTCAATCCATGTCAGCACACTACCCCCAATCCCATGTGCTTTAACTTTGCACATTAATCTCTTGTGTGGGACCTTGTCGAAAGCCTTCTGAAAGTCCAAATATACCACATCAACTGGTTCTCCCTTGTCCACTCTACTGGAAACATCCTCAAAAAATTCCAGAAGATTTGTCAAGCATGATTTCCCTTTCACAAATCCATGCTGACTTGGACCTATCATATCACCTCTTTCCAAATGCGCTGCTATGACATCCTTAATAATTGATTCCATCATTTTACCCACTACCGATGTCAGGCTGACCGGTCTATAATTCCCTGCTATCTCTCTCCCTCCCTTCTTAAAAAGTGGGGTTACATTGGCTACCCTCCACTCCATAGGAACTGATCCAGAGTCAATGGAATGTTGGAAAATGACTGTCAATGCATCCACTATTTCCAAGGCCACCTCCTTAAGTACTCTGGGATGCAGTCCATCAGGACCTGGGGATTTATCGGCCTTCAATCCCATCAATTTCCCCAACACAATTTCCCGACTAATAAGGATTTCCCTCAGTTCCTCCTCCTTACTAGACCCTCCGACCCCTTTTATATCCGAAAGGTTGTTTGTGTCCTCCTTAGTGAATACCGAACCAAAGTACTTGTTCAATTGGTCCGCCATTTCTTTGTTCCCCATTATGACTTCCCCTGATTCTGACTGCAGGGGACCTACGTTTGTCTTTACTAACCTTTTTCTCTTTACATATCTATAGAAACTTTTGCAATCCGTCTTAATGTTCCCTGCAAGCTTCTTCTCGTACTCCATTTTCCCTGCCCTAATCAAACCCTTTGTCCTCCTCTGCTGAGTTCTAAATTTCTCCCAGTCCCCAGGTTCGCTGCTATTTCTGGCCAATTTGTATGCCACTTCCTTGGCTTTAATACTATCCCTGATTTCCCTTGATAGCCATGGTTGAGCCACCTTCCCTTTTTTATTTTTACGCCAGACAGGAATGTACAATTGTTGTAGTTCATCCATGTGGTCTCTAAATGTCTGCCATTGCCCATCCACAGTCAACCCCTTCAGTATCATTCGCCAATCTATCCTAGCCAATTCACGCCTCATACCTTCAAAGTTACCCTTCTTTAAGTTCTGGATCCAAAAGAAAGCCCTGCACCTTAACAAATAAAATCAGTAATGGAAAATAAATACACAGCTGGGGAAAGGGAAGTAACATAGAAACATAGAAAATAGGTGCAGGAATAGGCCATTCGGCCCTTCGAGCCTGCACCATCATTCAATATGATCCTGGCTGATCATGCAACTTTAGTACCCCATTCCTGCTTTAATGGGACAGCAGGAGGCAATGAACGGGTTGGTCATGACAAATATTAAAGGTAGATAACCCATGACTGCAGCCTTTGCTGCGACACTACTGTATTCTGTGAGTGAGAAATCAACCGAGGACCCAGCCCAGGCTCACAGGAGTTTGTACAACAGCTGGCCCAAGAGCTCCAGGCTAGAGAAGCTGCTTCATAAATAGAAATTAAGCAAAAACAGCAAGTGCTGCAGACTGAAGAATCTGTCTCACAGGCAGAATTTAACCATCCGTTAGCTCAAGAAGGCCAGGTTAAAGAAACCAACTTACTTGAAAGGAAGTGAGAATATAAACAACAGTCAGCTCAAAGGAAGATAGAAATTAAAGAGCCGTTGAATCACAGGGAGCTGGAACTCCAAGTCAGAGAAGCTCCCTACAGGAAGGATTTATACCACAGCCAAACCTGAAAGAAACAATACGAATCTTTCTCTCCCTGTCAGGTCCAGTGCGTGGCATTGGGAGTGATCCAAAGATTACTATCCTAGAAGTTAGGCTCCTTAATGTAGAATTTAACTACATAAGAACATAAGAAATAGGATCAGGAATAAGCCATTTGGCCTCCTGAGCCTTCTCTGGCATTCAATACGATCATGGCTGATCTGATCTTGCCCTCAACTCCACTTCCCTGCTCGCTCCCCATCATCCTTGACTCCCTTGAACTTGCTTTGCAGAACCTCAAACTTACTCCTAGCTATGTGATTGGTTTGCCCATGAACCCCGACCTCTACCTTCCCATTCTAGAACTTTTGGTGTTCACTTCACGATGTCCCAAACTTTGGAACCTGGTAAGCAACATAGCATTCGGGACTCTGGATCACAAGAACAAAAGAAACTATTTATCTCTGACTATAGAATCCCCCACAACCATGCTCGCCTATTCTTTCCATCTGCACTGCTTCCCCCAAGGATAACTACTTGCTCCTCGAGCTTTGTAGTCACTCATGGTTACCCTTTGCTCTTTTTGTCCACAAAATTGGTATCTAAACAGGTAAACCTATTAGACAAATCCAGCTCCAAAGATGATTCCCTTTGTACCCCCCCCCCCCCGTTGCTTCCTTTCCTGTCAGCCAATGGTCACCCTGTCTCCCTTACCAGCTTCTCTACCCCTATCAACGTATGCAGTTGCTACTCAGAAAACGTTGTCCCTTCCAAATGTTGCAGAGTGACTCTCAAGCTGTTCGATGAGTGCAACCTTCATACATTTCATACATATGTATTCACCCTGCATGTTACATGAGCCCAGGCAGGTCCACATCATGCATGCCACACACATCACTCCAGACTCTGTTGCTGCCATAACTATTTAAGCCAATAATTTTTTTTTGTTATTGGCTGAGAAATTGCTGGAGCGGCATATCTCACAGCAAGCGTCTTGAATTGAATTTATTTCCTCACCCTTCAGATTGTATTATTTCTGCACCGCAAGCTGCTGGAAATGTGAATTGGTAATGGCACAGCAAAGTCAATGGGACATCTGGGACCTCCTAAACTCGGGTCTAATGGTATATCTCCTGAATCAATGAAATGTAAAGACAGAGAAAGAATCAGAGCAACCAATCAAGAAGGAAATAGGGTGAATTAGAGACAAGTTAGATACAGAAAGAGAAATAAAGAGAGGGACAGAAAGATTGGATTAAGAGGGAAAGAAAAAAAGAGGCAGAAAAAAAAAGTAATTTTTTTTAAAACTCCAAGAACAATTTGCTACTTTCAGGAGTGAGACTCCACAGTTTCAGTTGTTCCTTTTGTGGCCTCCAAGAATGAGTTTCATGTCAGGATCAAAAATCACATCATTAACAGGGTCTTTATGACATGAATTACCAACCCTAAATATCTGCGGTGAGATTAATTCCTATTTACATGAAAATCCAGCAATTTTTTGACACTCATTGGGAGGTTGAAGGAGAGTTTCCACTTTTGCGAGGCTAATGGCGGAGAGGCACAAATCGTCCAGCAATTTGTGGTGATTCGCAACTCATGGATTATTTATTCATCGCCACAAATCGTTGGGTTTTTAAACACATAATCATGGCGGGCACCATGAACTCGTCATTATTTCCCAGCGGTTTCTGCGCCGTTGTTTATTGGATTATTTCTATTTACTCACTCTAACTTGTTTTGAAAGTCTCTTTCTGTCCAAGAAACTTGTCACTGAATTTCAACCATGGGAAATAGTCTTTCCCTATTCCCTCTGGCAAAAACCCTCAAAATTTTATAAACCACTATCAAATCTTTGCTTTACCTGCTCTGGTGGAAATAGTCCCAAAATCTCAAGTCTCTCCTCATAAATATGGTTTCTCTTCCCTGGCATCATGCTGGTGAATCTATAGTGTACGATTTCTGCAGTTTTAATGTCCTTTCTATAATGGAGTACCCAAAACTGTGGCCTAACCTGTGTTTTGTACAAATATATCATCACAGTCTAAGGATAAAGGGTAAGCCATTTAGAACCGAGATGAGGAGAAACTTCTTCACTCAGAGAGTTGTGAACCTGTGGAATTCTCTACCACAGAGAGTTGTTGAAGCCAGTTCGTGAGATATATTCAAAAGTGAGTTAGATGTGGCCCTTACAGCTAAAGGGATCAAGGAGAGAAAGCAGGAATGGGGTACTGAAGTTGCATGATCAGCCATAATCTTATTGAATGGTGGTGCAGGCTCGAAGGGCCGAATGACCTACTCCTGCACCTATTTTCTATGTTTCTATGTTACTTGTACTCTATGCCCTTATTTATAAACCCAATATCATATTGGCTTTTTTTTACATCTGTAACTATCTCCACTCATGTCTTCAGAGAATTAGATGTTTGTTGATCCACACCCTCCAGTGTGTTTCCATTCAACGTATATTCCATTTCTTGTTTGTCCTCCAAAAATGTATTACCTCACGGTCTCCGAAAAGGAAGAGAACAGACTTTTCTATTCACCAATGTTACGATTAGTAATGACCAAATGTCTGAGGTTGCTTATGAGTCCTTTAGGGAAGTGTTTTTTAACTAGAGAAACCTAATGGAAAGGCTGAGGCCCATGGTATAGGACACCATCAAGGTTGAAAAGATAGGAGAGAAGATGAGATAAACCAAGAAGTATTAGTTAAGTAATGCCAATGTTTGGCTTTAAAAACCTGCAGATTGTAGCAGGAAGGAGAGACTGCAGGTGATAGGGAGTTCCTTAGGTATGCCGACTTAGGAAAGAATGAGCAAGAGACAGTGTAATGATTTGTTCAATGTAGTGAGGAAAAGCAAAGGCAGAAAATTATGTAGGTTTGAATTTTTGGAGCTTAATGGATCAAGAGAGGAACATTTGGACGAGTAATGGCCTAAGTAGTGTCAATAACATCAAGAGACAATTAAAGCTTTGATGAAGAGAGAATGAGGTTAGAGGTCAGAGGTGTCTATAAATCAGCAAGGTTTCTCTTTAATAATAATTGTTATTATTTTCTTTAAGATGTGAATAACACAGGCTAGGCTGCAGATATAGCCCATCCCTAGTGAGAAGGTGGTGGGGCTTTTTCTTGAACCACTGCAGTCCTTGTGCTGGTGGTGGCGATTCCACAATGGTGTTAGGAACATAAGAAAATAAGAAATAGGAGCAGGAGTAGGCCATGTGCCCCTTGAGCCTGCTATGCCGTTCAATAAAATCATGGCTGATCTTCTACCTCAACTCTACCTTTCCGCACTATCCCTATTTCCCTTGATATCCAAAAATCTATTATTCTCAGTCTTGAATATATCCAATGACTGAGCATCCACAGCCCTCTGGGGTAGAGAACTCCAGAGATTCACAACCCTCTGAGTGAAGAAATTTCTCCTCATCTCAGTCCTAAATGGCTGACCCCTTATTCTGAGACTAGGACCCCTAGTTCTAGACTCCCCAGCCAGGGGAAACAACCACCCAGCTTCTCTCCTGTCAAGCGCTGTAAGAATTTTATATAGGAACATAAGAAATAGAAGCAGGAGTAGGCCCTACGGCCCCTCGAGCCTGCTCCATCATTCAATAAGTTCATGGATGAACATCGACCTCAACTCCACTTTCCTGCCCGATCTCCATATCCCTTGATTCCCCAGACTCCAAAAATGTATCTCTCTCAGCCTTGAATATATTCAGAGATTCAGCGTCCACAGCTCTTTGGGGCAGAGAATTCCAAAGATTCACAACCCTCTTAGTGAAGAAATTCCTCCTCATCTCTGTCTTAAATGGCCGACCCCTTATCCTGAGACTGTGCCCCCTAGTTCTAGACACTCCAGCCTGGGGAAACAACCTCTCAGCATCTACCCTGTCAATCCCCTTCAGAATCTTGTATGTTTCAATGAGATCATCTCTCATTCTTCCAAACTCCAGAGAGTATAGGCCCATTCTACACAATCTCTCATCATAAGGCAGCCCTCTCATCCCAGAAATTAATCTAGTGAACCTTTGTTGCACCGCCCCGAAGGCAAGTATATCCTTCTTTAGATAAGTAGACCAAAATTGTGCACAGTACTATAGGGGCTAGAACCTCCACTTTCGTGGTTGGGCGATATTTCTTGCGTGGGCGGTAAAAAAGGGTTTTCAGATCGCCGGCTTCTTGCTCATTCTCAAACCACTTTTGAAAATGGGCGTTACTGCGAGCGAAATAAAATGGGTGGTAGCGTTAAATTTTTCTGACCTTCTGTCGTAAAGTGTGGCCGTCCTTAGCAACGTCATGACAACGCTCGATTGTTGCGATTCTGCAAATCAAGGGTCACCATGACATGCGCAGAAGAGGAGACAGAGCGAGAGGGAGCTCGGAGGGACTGAAGGCGTGGCTGGGTGTGGTGTGGCTGCTTTGGGCGGAAGGAGGGAGACTTTAGAGCTTCACAGCAAGTAGGCAAACAAAAAGTAGGTGTTACCAGCCACATATTTGACCGAATTTGGCCTAAAATGGAGAGAGAGGAGGAGGCATCAGAGCATGCTGGGGAGACTGACGCTGGAGAGAGCAGTGAGCTGGGAGAGGATCACATTGGAGGGCGCAAAAGAGCCAGGAGGTTCTCGGACGAGGCAAGTGCTCCCCTCCTGCAGGAGGTCGAATTACACTGGGGTGATTTGACACAGGCAGGGTGTGGGAAGCCTACCCCAAAGGCCTACCAGAAGATTTGGACCGAGATAGCAGAGGTGGTCTCGTCCGCGACCAACGAGGTGCGTGAGGGCAACCAATGCCGCAAACAATGGAACAACCGCAAAAGTAAGTATTAGATTGATTTACATGTACTTATATATTTATATAATTTGATTTGTAACAGTCATGAGTGACTATCAGCAGATGTGAGATCTTGCACTTTTACCGGGAATGTTTCACTGAAAGCCTGTGGTCACGGTGTACGTCATTAGGTAAAGAATGATAATTATCATAATAATCATGATTACCTGTCAGTTATGTGTTGTATCAGTCTCTGTGACAGTACCTAGCAATGATATCACGCAATGATCTCATGCCATGTCGTCCTGTCATCTTTTACAGAAGAAGCTATCGACGATGAGGTCCATACGGAGGCGAACGGGTGGGGGTTCACCAGTCCCCAGCAACATCACAGAGATGCTCGCACTCGTGGGGAAACACCCCCGGACAGCCACAGATGCATCTGCAGACCATGAAGTGATGCCACGTGAGTAAAGCTTACACCATTGCGTCATGTAAAGTCTATAGATGCCACACCCACTCATATCCGAACAATCATATATGATAGACGATTTCTAAAATTGTCATAGAAATAATGCTGTCCTAATGAAAATTATTGCAATGCACAATGTGTTGATGGTCATGAAATGTGATGTCTGCGATGATTTTGAGAGCGATGGTGCTTTTGTCGTGCATTTGCTGTGTGTAGCGCTGGACTCACCTTGTCACCCTAGCATCCCCTTCTCTTCTAATAACCTCATTCGTGTTTTGCAGCTCAGCCAGCAGCGCGGCCCCAGGCAAGACCACAGAGGCCAGAAGGTGGGTGCGCAGGGCAAGAGTCGGTGGACAATTCTACTACATCTGGTGCTGAGGAGCTCCAATCTCGCCCGTCAATCCGCTGGGTCTGTTTTCGACGGATGAGAGCATGGACTTCGAAGAACCTGCATTGTCACGCTCCAGAAGCCAGTCCACCCCAAGGCCATCTAGTGGTCCTCCGGTCATTCCCGCCTCCACTCTGGAGGTACCGGTCCCAAGCATCTCGCCACAGGGCACCCCATTTGTCCCCAGGATGGCGCCAACCCCACAGAGGCCCCGTGGACCTGGCAGGTCTGTTCCACATGACAGCGGAGAGATGGTACAGTTGTCCAGGAGGACAGTAGACATTGGTGACAAGCTCATGGAAGCATTGGGGAGCATATCCCGACAGCTGGCCACCATGACCGAGTACATTCCGTGCATGGTAGAGTCCCTGGATGCGATAGCCAGGAACACTGCTGCCGCAGGTCTCCCAGTAGTCCCCGAGCGTGGCACTCCACCGCTACATTCCGCACCACCACTGCGAATGACAGATGAGAGCAAGGACCAAGGCCCTGTTTCTGCATCAGAGACTGTTGCCCCCTCGGCACCCCTCCGCTCCCGTACCGTGCAACCACCGCATCTGCCTTCTTCCCCCCCAATGAGGCACTGCCTGAGGAGCTTCTCGGCCAGGTGCCGTGGAGCAAGGAGGGGAAGGGGTAGAGATGGGGAGAAGGGGAGGGGGGAAGGAAAGTGAGGTACATGTGCGCAGATGATGGCTGTGTTATATCTCCATCTGGGTGTATGCAATTTGTTGCAATGTATGGGGGCTGGGGACCACGCTCCTGTTTTGCCTTTGTATTCTGTGTTGGTGGACATGTTGAACATCTGATTTATGTCAATGGTGGAAAAAATGGGTATGGGCGGGGGTTGGGTGTTATTGGCTGTGATACTTATGATTTCAGACCAATGGTGGTATTAAATTTTTGTTATTGAACATAAACTTGTTGCGCATTGTCTCAGATAGCTGGACCATTACACACTGGTGATTCCTTACCATGAAAGGGTTAAATACAACTTAACATCAATCAACATAAACTTTAACTAACACCAAGGTGATGGGCACCATTGACGTCTGAGCTGCACACACACAGCAGTGTGTCAGTATTGTCACTCACATCAGCGCTCTTTCAGGCAAATCTTTCAGATATCAGCTCCTCACGTAAGAGTGGGATTTAACAAATGCCAGCCACACCGATGGTGTTCGTTCCGGTTAGTTCCACTTTTTGTGGGCAGTTTTTTGGGCGAGCGATATTGTGGGCGATATGTGTGCGAGGTGGTGAAATTGTCGATGGGCGATCTCCATGGCCGCTAGTTTGTGTAATTATGCTCTTTACGACCAAAAACAGTGGGCGGGCATTCATATTGAATCTCGGTGTTAATTCTGTGCGGAAAGTAACGCTGGGCGATATTATGGCCGTTGAAGTCGCCCATTCTGCTGATTCCACCTAAAAAAAGTGGTCGGGCGGTAATATTTTTTCCCGGCGTTAAGCACATGGGGAAAATAACGTTCGCCGATAAGTTTCCGAAAAATGCCCGGCAGTTTCCATTTTGTGCCAAAATGGCCGTTACATGGGCGTTATACGTCATTTCAGCGGTAAAATGGGCGTTAAACATGCAAAAAAAGTGGAGGTTCTAGCCCCAGGTGTGGTCTCACCAATGTTACAATGAGATCACCTCTCATTCTTCTAAAATCTAGGGATTTAACTTAGGCAATTGCAGGATTCTGGTCCAGCAACCATTCTGGAATGACAATATATGTCCAAGTCAGGATGTTGTGTGACTTGGAAGTGATGATGTTGCCATAACATTGCTGCTCTTGTCCATCTCAGTTGTAGAGGTCACAGTTTGATGAGATGGCGCAGTGCATCTTGTTGATAGTTCATGACCGCCATAATATGCTGACGGTGGAGGGAGTAGATAGCGAGACCATATAAAATAAAAGTTGTTGTTGAACTGCTGCCTCACGCACTGGCTGGGATTTTACTTACCTCAGCGGGTCGAGTACAGGCGATATCGGCGGCGGGTGGAGGCCCCGCTGCTGACTCCATCCTGCTGTCTAAAATCAATTTACATTGATAGGGCTTGTAAAGCCCCCTCAGAGCGTTTCCCGGTCCAGTTAAAGGAAGCGGGTCTGGTGACATCATTTATGATGCATCATCAGCCGGTTTCCTTAAAAGGACCATGGCCAACTTTCTTTTGATATTTGTGCTGTCAGTGTTCTACAGCATTGAGGTTCTGCAAACACTGACAAGCACTGCACAGAGGTAGAGGGCTGAGGCCAGGTTCTCCCATAACTCCCTCCATATGCTTATGGAGAGATTCAGAGCACACAAGGTTCTCTTCCCTTCCAATGGGCAGAAGGGATCTCCCCAGGAGACCAACACAGCCTGTTTGCACATTGTACAGGAGGGCACGAGCAGGGATGTCATCGGGAGGACCAGGTTGCAGTGGCGCAAATGTTTCAATAATCTCATTAGATCATAAAACGTTAGTACAAAGCCACACTCAATCTCATACTGCTGTGCCTCTCATAACATCCCCATCACTCTGCCTTCCCTACCCTACTCCTGCACATCCTTACTCACACCAACTTACCTTGCACCTCCACCAATCCCCCTCTCTCTCTATGTACATTATCACATCCCCATCTCACTAGCCACCCCTCACACTCATCCTCTAACAACACACAAAGGTAGGCATTTGGATGTTTTATCCAATGTTTATGTAAAGTTTCCATTAATGTGTTGTTAAACATTGAAATCTTTATTTTTAACACTTTCCGGTCTTGGACAGATTTGTGTGCACCTTTGGAAGTGGCTTAGTGAGTTGCAATGAATGGTGAGACATAACGGTACCCTGCAATTGTGATGAGTGTGAAAGGAATGGCTTGGACATTGTAGGGATGCTTTATGGTGTTGATGTGGGGTGGTGCCAACCTGGCACATCATATGACAGCCAGGGTGTACAGCGTAATGTTAAATAAATCTGCCATGATAAGGTCATCCCTGGCTTGATGCCCTTTGTCCTGTGCAGCATCAGGTGATTGCGAAGAAGGTTGGTGCTGTTGGTGCTGCTGGTGTTGGGGCTCATCATGGTCTGATTCTGAGGGTCAAGGTGAGACAGTATAAATGGCACCCATGCTGATGGAATAGATGGCAGGTGAAGTACAGATGACAGAAGCGATCTGTCAATGGTGAGAGAAGTAATGAGGTGAGACTGGATGGAGACTTGTGGAAAGAATTGCAGCCTGCAGAATCTGTGATAGAAATGCAGTGAGGAGCAGCTTGTGGCTAAGGAAAGTGATCTCTGTCAGGTGGGAACTTTTACTGTACATTTCAAGCTGTCAAGTAATCAGCTGGAGCAATGGCCACTGAACTCCCACCTCAGGTTGATAGATGTCGTCACCGAACAATGTGGTTCCTGTGGCCAAAATTAAGGTAAAAATCCTGTTAAAGTTCTGGTAAGTACATTATAATTAGTTTAATTGGGTCGTCCGCTGCTGCCTGCCATGTCTGCTCAGCGTTAACAGACCCGACATTGGGAAAGAAGTGCTGTGGCGGATTGTCGGTGGGTTCATAACCTGCTGTAAAAATATAACTTTTTCCCACCCGACCCACCACTGATCCCACCTGCTGACACCCCAGAAAATTCCGTCTGCCAAATTTGACAGTGCCTATCTAGTAGTCAGCTACTTATAAAGTTGGGGGCCTCCTGCTTGTGTGGCATTTGTGAAGTGAAGCAAACACTCTTACAGACTTGATATTAATCTGGATGGAAAGATTATGCTGCATGATCAGTTTGAACTAAAAACTTGGGTTGAATAATAATGAGGTGCTTTTTTCCCACTTCCAAGTAAATTCCTAAAGTAAAATGTTTGGCAGAGGAGCGAGTGACACCTAGTTTAGAAACACCAGCTGTAAATTTCTGTCATGAATTTTCTGCCGCTGCTGTAAAGAAACTTCCCAGTCAGTAACTTCCAACGACTGCACAGGAGGAGCTGACTTATAAAAATGCCGATGCTGCCCATTCCTTCGTTCTGGCAACTAAAATTGGAAACCTCCTAATAAAAACAACTTGCATTTAAATAGCACCTTTAACACAGCAATAGGCGTGAAATTGAAGATGGCCGGGGCACGTAAAACTGATGGAATCAATTTCGCCGCCTGTTATACGACATGCCCGATATTCAGTGCTACTGAAGCCAGGAGCCTATAATGGGCCATCGATGCAATACCGCTTGATTTGCTTCACCGACCATGTCCAATTACATGGAGAAGAAATGTTTGCCGAACTGAAATAGATAAGAGAAAAAATGACTGAAAACTGATCGATTTGGATAGGCTTTGAGATGGCTTTGAAAGCTGGGCAGAGAATTCAGCAAGGCAGAAGGGTTTAGGACAACAGTTCTAGAAAGTAGAGTCAGGACGACTGGAGGTTCTGCTATCAATGGTGGAGGGGGAGGCCAGAATTGGAGGATTGAAGTTTGTAGAGTTAGAATGGGGCAAGGCCATGGAGATATTTGTAAATGATGTTGAGAATTTTGAATTCAATGCATTGGGGAACTGGAAGCCTATGGAGGTTGGCAAGGTCGGCGTTGTTATATATGTGGACTTGTATTTACTCTTTACAGCCACCAGAGGGCTCATTCCCTGGAGTCCCAAGGGATCCCATAATCCCTTGGGAGCACAGGTATTTAAGAAGGCTTCACAGGTTGGAGAGGCACTCTCGAGACCTGCAATAAAAAATCAAGGTCACACTTTACTTTGAGCTCACAGTGTTCAGTCTGACTCTTTCTCCATACACAACAGGGGTGATGGGTGAGCGGAACTTAATGCTGGAGTAGGTGTCGGTAGCAGAATTTTGGATGAGTTGGAAATTTTGTAGTCTGGTGCTTAGGAGACCAACAAGAAGGGCATTGAAAGTGAAGCCTGGTGGTAACAAAAGTGTGACCAAAGGTTTCGGGGATGGTGGCCAAACATGAATCAGTATTAGCTGTGGTTTTTACACTTAGGAAATACATTAAGTCTGCTGGCACTAGACTGCCAGTTAACTGCAGACAGTAAACATGTTGCATAGTATCGATGCACCGTGCACCGTGGATTAACAATACATTGCATACTGTCAAAGCACTGCAGACTGTCAACGCACTGCGGATTGTCGATGCATTGCAAGCCTGTTGATAAACTAAAGTCTGTTGATGCATTGCTGCCTTTCAATGCACTATAGTCTTTCAATGCACTATAGCCTTTCAATGCAGACTAAAGACGTTCAAGGCCATGGTGGGCGGTTCAATGGACTGCCTGCTGTCGATGCACTGCAGAATGTTGCACAATAGACTGCTGATTTATAATGCAATAGAGTACTGGGGCAATGGTTTATGTTTGTAAGCCCCTATGTGTTAGGTCACCTATCTCAAGTGTGCTACGTTTTGCAAGCGGGAACTGAAGATGGATCAGGCACTTCCCAAAGGGAAAGAAAATCTGAACAAGACTCACCACCAGGTTGTACTTGGACACCTACCAGCAGTTACGAATCACCAGGGAAACTAATGGGCCCAATAGCTCAGTGAGTTGCTATAGTAAGTCGCTAAGCCATGCAGGGCAGAGAGGTCTCAGGTCCCATCCATGTTCTGTGCTGTTACCAGATCTCAGCAGAGCAGCAATGGGTCACTAAAATTGGCATCAGCAACTTTGGGGCCAATTGCGATGTGACCCATTTCATTGGGTGAGAGGTGGGTGATGCAAGCCTACCGCCCGCCTGATAAAAGCGGTTGGAGGTCCGAACCATTTTGATGTTCGGGCCTCTTCGCCATATTTGTGGTGAGCTGCCCAAACATGGGGAGCGCAGGAAATCTGTCGGCTCCTCTGCAGAGCCAAACCGCTTTAGCTAAAGGGGAGGGGGGGGGATGTAATTCCGTGGATGCGCCGCTGCTCCTAGTCCCACAAGAAAACTTACCTGCTCACAGGTCTGTGGAGCTGTTGCATTATGAGTGGCTTAGCCAGTCACATGATGTTCACAAGACTCCATAAAAGCCCCGTCAGTTGGGTCTAGGTCATCCATGATGAGGCATGCAGTTGTGAGCCTAGTGGGTGAACTGGTAATGTGCAGTGTCATTGTTAAACTTTTGTAAATAAACCAAATGGTTCTTAATAGCAATGTGTTGCTATGAATTCTTAAGCAAAGAACCCATGAAGCAAATACAAATACAATGAGGGTGGGAATGGGGCAGTAAGTTCTGTACTCTCATTCTGAGTGCCCTACCGCCCTGTACATTACACCTGCCATATTTTTGGAGTGGTCTCCCGCGGTCACTTTAAGGTAATGCCACTCTATATCCAGGACCACAGAACGGAGTGCACCCAACACGCACTCCGCCCACTGGTACTTGGAAATTGCCCCAGGGTCCTATTGACGTCATAGGATCCTGACTTGCATTGTAGAATGAGGCTCCTTGTTTCCGGCAGGAGCTTTGGCTACCTATCTGAACGCCGTAATCAAAATGGTGGCAGGCGCAATGAGGGTGGGAATGGGGCAGTAAGTTCTGCACTGTCATTCTGAGTGCCCTACCGCCCTGTTCCTATCTGAAAATGGAGAAGTCCATCGGATTAGAGAGAGAACCCACTTTTAATCACAATTCAGTGATCCCAGCTGGAAGTATGCACAGAATTGTATAGAATTATTTAGAATTTACGGCACAGAAACAGGCCATTCAGCCCAACAGGTCCATGGTATTGTTTATGCTCCACATTAGCCTCCTCCCACCTTATTTCATCCTACCCTATCACCACATCTTGCTCGTGCTTTCTCCCTCACATACTTGTCGAGCTCCCCTTAAATGCATCGATGCTATTTGCCTCAAGCACTCCATGTGGCAGTGAGTTCCACATTCTCACCACTCTCTGAGATGTGTAGATGTTAGTTGAGGATGAGTTTGGACTCAACTGTGATTGGACACCATTGTAAGGGGAAGGGGAGAAGATCTAAGTACCTTACTGAAGGGGAGCGTTACCTTCCAAGATGTGATATAATAGAACTGAACATCTCTAAATCAGGAAGCACAAAGAGAGAGTACAGTAGAGGCCATGCAACAGATTAAGAATTTAACAGAAGAGGAGAAACCTTTTTTAGGAAACTGTTTTTCTGTATTTTTGTTCTGTGTAAATGAGTTTTGTTCCAAAGTATTTTTATAGTCTAAGGACAACAACTTGTATTTATATAGTATCTTTAACACAGTGAAACGTCCCAAGGTGCTTCACAGGAGTATTATGCGATAAATTTGTAACTGGAGTCTCATGAATGTCTTTACTGATGTAAACCCATTTGAAATGTCTCTAAACCTGCCTGTTTCCTCATTGTGAACCAAATTGACTGAGTCCTGGGCTCTGCAGAATAATGGCGCCATCTATTGAACCTGTTGCTTCACCACAGGTTAATCTATGCTGGTTGAAGGCAGTCTATTAATTCGGCCCCCCCACCCCACCAGTTTTTTCTCTCTTCACTTCTTACACACCAGTATCAATCCCTCCACTCACAGATCTGGAAGTGCTCTGTGATAAGTCATCAGGACCTCCCGGGGAGGGTTAAGTCTCCCTTTGTTGTCCACATAAAGGTCTACTGAAGCCCTGCGGAAAATTGCAATTGGGCTTGCTTGCTCAACAGTTCTGTACATCAATGGGTAGCATACTAGTCAACAGGACAAAAAAGATCATGTTGGAGTGAGCGTATTACTAAAAACAACTAGCTAGACATGTTTTAAATAGACATAGGAGAGGTTGGTCAGTGTGCCACACAGCACTAGCATATGGGATTACATCTCTGATCACCTACTTACCAAATCCCAGGCTCAGCTTGGCTCTCCGGGGGATGGGGGGGGGGTTGGTAGAGCTGAAGCTGAGAACGCATCAGATTATAATCATAAAACCCACATTTTCTCTTGAAAATCCATTTGAAATGAATGTTTAAATTATGAACAATATACAACTGATTGATACGTAGTCACACTGCGTCCAACTGCACTGGCCCCAAACCGCACAGGATATAATCTGACACTGAACCTATCTGTGTGTTTGTGCCTCTCTCTCTCTCTCTTTGTCTATGATTTTCTCATTATCTTTGTGTGTGTGAAAACATCTGGTTGTTTTTTATTTGTTCTTGGGGAGGCTGCATTTATTGCACAGCTTCAGCTGCCTTAGGAAGATGGTGATGGGAGTTAATTTTGAACCAATGCTGTCCCTGTGGTAATGGTGCTCCTACAGTGGTGTTAAGTAAAAGAAAGACTTGCATTTATATAGCACCTTTCACAACCTCGGGATGTCCCAAAGAGCTTTACAACCAATGAAGTACTTTTGAAGAGTAGTTACCATTGTAATGTAGGAAATGTGGCAACAAATTTGGGCACAGCAAGCTCCCACAAAGAGTAATGTGATAATGACCAGATAATCTGTTTTAGTGATGTTGGTTGAGGGATAAATATTGGCCAGGACACCAGGGATAACTCCGCTGCTCTTCTTCAAAATAGTGCCATGGAATGTTTTACATCCACCTGAGAGAGTGGACAGGGGGGTTTAACGTCTCATCTGAAAGACAGCACCTCCCTCAGCACTGCACTGGAGTGTCAGCCCAGATTTTTGTGCTCAAGTCTCTGGAGTGGGACTTGAACTTGGAGTGGTTCAGAGATGAGGGTGCTACCCACCGAGCCATGGCTGCCATTTAGGGAATTTTGCCTCACCAATGATGGTGTGTGACTTAGAACCAATGAATTACTTTTGAACTGCATTCACGATAGTTATGTACGAATGAACAGCATTCAGTTGTATACAGCAAGAATTTATTTGAATGGTGTGATGCTTCCTTCATCAGGACACAACCTGTTCAATAAGTTAATGATTGAACATGAAGAAATTATTACATAAGATATGTTAAGCTCATGGCTTTTTTCTTTTGTGGTCTTGCTCTCTGTTTCCGTGTTCTTCACAAAATATCTCTCAGCATCCACATTATCATTTCCCTTCATCAAAACTTCGATTGTACTTCTCTTTAGCCATTATTGCAGTGAGAATAAATGTAGCTTCATCAGTGTCTCTTCATGCGTCACTGGTCTAAACAGGGAAATCCATTTTGTTGTCTGTATCTGAATCTTCCCCAGTGCATTTAGATCTGTTTGTAAGCACAATTACAGCAGCTTGGCATATTACACATGTGGTCTCATTAATATTTTATGGAATGTCAGTATCATTTCCTTTATGGATCTACTTGCAGCCTCGGTGTTTGGTTTGTCTTTTCAACAGTTGCCCTATTCTGTGTCAATACATTCCTTGTCCCAATTATTTCCCTTTCTCTCCAGATAGCACAGACTCATGCTGCCAATTGTTCCACAGGCGCTGGGCACTGCACCTCACCCGAGTGGCCATTTTTCAAATGTGAGCTGAAACAATGAGTTTCACTAAGCTATTTACCAAGGAGGCATTACTGCTAAGCCCATTACCCTGTTGACCCGATGCCCACTTGCACACACACTTATAGCAGGATCACTGGATAGCACTAATTTTACTAAAGTCAATGCAGATTAGGGTGAAAACCCTCCAGTGTCTGGAGTACTTGGTAAAAACGAAGATGGCTGTGGTTGTTGGAATCCAACCAGCTCAGCTCCAGGACATCACTGCAGGACATTCTCGGGGCAGTGTTGTAGGCCAAACTACCTTCAGCTGCCTCATTAATGATCTTCCCACCATCAGAAGATCATAAATGGGGCTGTTCACTGATGATTGCACATTTTGCTTGATTCATAATTCCTCAGGTAATGAATCAGTTCATGCTCATGTGCAACAAGACCTGCAAAACATCCAGGCCTTGGCTGATAAGTCGTAAGTAACATTTATGCCACACAAGTGGCTTGCAATGGCCACTTCCAACAAAAGAGAGTTTAATCGCCTCCCCTTGATATTCACTTGCATTACTGTGGCCGAGACCCCACCATCAACATCCTCGTGGTCAGTATTGACCAGAAACACAGTTGCACCAGCTGCATAAATGTCGTGACTACTAAACCATGTCAAAAGCAGAGTATTCTGCAGCAAGTGACACGTCCTGACTTCCCAAAGCCTCTCCACCATCTATAAAGCACAAGTTGGGAGAATGATGAAATACCCTCCAGATGCTTAGAGAGGTCCAGTTACAACAACAATGATATCATCCAGGACAAACCAATCCACTAGTGTACTAGTGGCTGCAGTGAATACCATCCACAGGATGAACTGCAGCAATTCGCCAAGCCTTCTTTAGCACCATTGCCCAAACATGCAACCTCACCACCTAGAAAGACAAGGGCAGCAAGTGCATGGAATCACCACCAAGTTTCCATCCAAGTCACACACCATCCTGATTTGGACAGATATTGCTATGGGACATATGGAGTTAAGTTACAGATCAGCCATGACCTCGTTGAATGGTGGAACAGGCTCGAGGGGCTGAATGGCCTCCTCCTGTTCCTATATTCCCATGTTCCATTCCTTCATCATCATCGGGTCAAAATCCTGGAACTCCTTACCTAACAGCATTGTGGGACCACCTGCACCTCACATTCATGAAGGTGACCCACCATCACCTTCTCAGAGTAACTATGGATGGGCAATAAATGTCAGCCTTGCCAGCGATGCCCACATCTCAAGATTTTTTTTAAAAAGTGATAAGGTGCTACATAATTGCAAGTTACTTTCTTTCTGCCAATATGGAGAATACCAGCAGTTAACCTGAAATTGGATCTAATTATTGTTTCCTAAATTGAATCTTAATCTAGTCCCTATCTGGCGCTTTGAACATTGCCCTGAACACGGTCCAGTTATCTGGTGCTGAATCTAGTCACCGCTTAATGGAGTTAGTTTTTCACATTGAGTTACTGGATCCCATTGCTTTCGGTGCTGTAACCAAGGAATTGATTCTAAGAAAGCGAGTGTTGAATAATTTTGCTAATTGGTTCTGCATGTGGTGCTGGATTCCATCGCTGTGGGTGTTTTGATTCTGAGCCCTGAGTCATGTTGCTGCAGCCACAGGAAGCTTGGTGAGGGGCTTCCTCCACTGCATCCTGCTGACCATCTCTGGCGCTGTCCGGCGCCGTGGTGCTGAACTCGGTGCCTCTCGCTCCGGCGCTTTGCCGAGCGTCCCTGGCGCTGTCCGGCGCTGCGGTGCTGAAGCCCATTGCTGCGGTGCCGAGTGCCGCCGCTACCCGGCGCTGCGGAGTCTGTGTTGGAGCCGGAGCTGGTTCGCACTCGGTGCTGCTCCTTCGTGAAATCCAGCGAGAATGTGAATGGGCGATTTCCCCCCCACCTCGCTGCCCACTCACTGAGCGATGAGACCGGGGCATCCGGCATCTGCACCGCACCACCATGGACGAAGACCTCTTTCAGCTTCGGCATCTACCGTGAGTAGAAGCGCCCAGCCCATGCAGATGGAGTAAGTCGGTGTTCGGGAGACACCGGCACCAGGCCTGTGCATCCCCCAGCCAGCCTGAAACACCAAGCCCTCATTCAGATTCTATTCACCGGCCGCAGTTATATAAACAGCTGCGCCCAGACCAGTTTAGTAGCACTGTCAAAAATTAAACAGACGATTAGGACGCACACTGATTCTCTTTCATCTTTAATCGTATTTGAAAGTCTGCAATTTTTTGAACGGGAGAGAGTTGTCAGTGAATTGATTCTCAAGAAAGAAAAATGAGGAAATCCAAGGCATAAATGGGTCTGATTATATAGCTTGATGTTTGTTAAGTTTAAAACATTACCTATTAGTATTAAACTCCGGAAATGGGACTGCCTCCATTCAGAAATATGTCATACAAAAATTGATTTTATTTTGTATTACCAAGTATTATTTGAGCTTATTTCCTATTTTGAATTCAAAACATATGTATTTGTCTGTAGTTTCTGAATGAGTTAATTCTGTATTTTAAATAATTTCACAGGGGCAGCAGTAATTACAAATCACCAGCGGAATTAATTCCGATATTTACATTGTGGACAAGGACAGGGACAACTCAAAGCTTGTGGTTACTTCCTGAATTAATAATAGTTGCTGTGGTTCAACTCCCAGGTACATCAGACACAGACAAATCGAAACAACCCGTGTCTCTTTGAATGCCTTATTGATTTGGAAAGTTAATTATTTACATATTGATACAAGCCTTGTATTTTACTAACAAACCCTCGCAAATCGAGATTCTCTAATAGCTTCAACATGTAACTCAAAATAACATATTTTTCTTCATTTAAATTAAATTTTGATGCACAATTTTAAAAGCAGTATCAATCTAATGTCCTGCGTTTGTTTCTGAGCAGGGTGCTAAAGTATTTTCTGTGTTTATTACAGTTATGTATATAAGTAGTCTATGTAGGCCAACAATCAAGGCCCAGTTGCCTGGCTTCATTCTCATTGCATTGAGAGTGGGCAATGAGATTGGGCTTTAACCCTTGAAGTGCTACCAAAGTCTTTTTTTTTGGCTTTCAAGTTTTACAGATGATTGTTATCATTTGCAAAAGTTACATTTTTGAAAACTAAATAATAAGTAAAAACATATCCTAGAAGTGGGTTATGGAGAACATAAGAACATAAGAAATAGGAGCAGGAGTAGGCCATATGGCCCCTTGAGCCATTCGATAAGATCATGGCTGATCATCGACCTCAACTCCACTTTCCCGCCCGATCTCCATATCCCTTGATTCCCCTAGAGTCCAAAAATCTATTGAACTCAACCTTGAATATATTCAGAGACTCAGCATCCACAGCCCTCTGGGATAGAGCATTCCAGAAGATTCACAGCCCTCTGAGTGAAGAAATTCCTCCTCATCTCAGTCTTAAATGGCCTACCCCTTATCCTGAGACTATGCCCCCTAGTTCTAGACACTCCAGCCAGGGGAAACAACCTCTCAGCATCTACCCTGTCAATCCCCTTCAGAATCTTGTATGTTTCAATGAGATCACCTCTCATTCTTCTAAATTCCAGAGAGTATTAACTCAATTAACTCAATCTCTCATCCAAGGAATCAATCTAGTGAACCTTCATTGCACTGCCTCCAAGGCAAGTATATCCTTTCTTAGATAAGGAGACCAAAACTGTGCACAGAGAGGCAATGAGGAATGGATAATATGTTCAAACTGTTAAGCAAAGGATGGCTTGTGATTTGGAAATGAGACTAAAAAGAATGATGTTATTTAAAGGGAGATTATTGTAAAAAGCACTTCAGCCCTCAAGCGGTTGATTAAATCTTCTTAAAAAACATCTCAGTTACTAATGTAAATTTAATTACAGAGGAATGTAACTATGGCCTAACAGTACTTGGCATTATCTTCTGCCTCTGGGAATATAAACAAATATTTAGAATCCAACCCAATTCATTTCTATGCCTATTCGATGCGCTGACACTACATGAGCAAAATGTTTATGAAATCTCAGTTCTCTTCTTCACTTATTTCATCTTAGAGTTGTGCAATTATCCCTGATCCATGTCTGTCTGATTGTTAGCACATTTGTGGATCATTTATAGACTGGTATGTGTATGTATCTAGGATAAGAAAAGGCTATCAGGCTGTATGTGTTTGCCCCTGTCTTTTGTTTGATTGCATTTCTGTGCAGCACACCATCACCACCAGAAACAGAAATCTCCAGCCATTTTGGGAGTCCTCTGGCAAAAATTACTCTCTGATATATCATATGTGATAAGTCAAGCCCCCATAGGCTCCATTACCACCAATTATTATCCATAAATCAGTTACTCTTACTTTTCCTATGTTGTGATCATCTAATTTCCCAGAAATCAATCTAACACCATCTGAAAGGACTGTAAGGAATGAGTGTCCATTGGCTGCTTTGGAATCCTGCTCCACAGGTCAATGGCCTTCTGGGAAAAGTAAAACCTTTGGACATCTAATCTCAGACTCTGCTTCCTTAAGTTTGTTCTGGTTCCATCACTTCACATATAATATTTAATGATGTCTGTGTATTAAGTAACCTTAACCACCTGGATCAGATCATTTCTGGGTCTACATCCTTCCAATGATCCTGTGGGATCATCTTTGTTGACTTTCTCTGCATCTTCTCCAGAGTCACAATGTCCTTCCTGAGGCGTGGGACCCAATAGACCCAATACTGGACACGGTGCTCCCGATGAGCTGAGATCTTGGGTTGTTTTACAAAATTATAGCCGCTATATAAATACAAGTTGTTATATAACCAATGTATTATGGTTTCATTTTTATAATGAATAGTCTGGGCAATACAGCAAAGGACCTGTTTACTTTGGCCATGGCCATAATGACCCTGAGCCGATGGTCAATGCAAGCTTCCAAATTGTTCTCACTCATTAATGTTTAACCTAAATCCATTCATGTTATGTTATGTGTCCTTATTATATGTAATTATCTGCATAACTGTACACATGTCTACAATAATGTGCAATTGCCAGTCTTGGACACATTTCCCCAATCTATCCCAATCCAGTTGCAATTTATTTGCCTCCCTTTGAGTAACTGACTCTTTTACATTTGGTGTCATCTGTAAATGTAGTTGCTATGCTGTGGGAAGGGACCCTATTTTAAACCAACCCTTGTTTATTATCACTTGACCTATTTTCATCCACTTTTTCATTTCATCTCCCACATCATGAGTGTGTGGCATTTTATCAAAAGCCTTTTAAAAGTCCAACCAGATGACATCTACCAGGTCTCTTTGATCCACTGTTCTAGTCACCTCTTCATAAATTGGATTAGGACCTCTATTTTCTGAATCTATGTTGGGTATCCATTGCAACCATTGCATGCTCCTCTTCTGATATTTTCCATTAATTCCTGCACAGAGGTTATATTCACTGGTTTATAGTTCCCAGGTTTAACTTTAGTCCCCCTTTGAATAAGAAGATCACATGCGCTTCAAACATCTGGAATTATCCCAGTCTCCAGTGAGGTATTGAAAATCTCTGTTAGGGCCTCACACAAGAGCTCCACCAGGATTTTTGAGCATCTTGAGATAAATCAAGCCTGGCCTTGCTGCAAATTCTACTTTCAGCCCTTTTAATTTAGCTCGCACCAAATTGCTTATGATTCACAAGGAATCTATCCGTATTTTGTCATAATTTATAATCCTTCCCTGGAATGGTCCTATTTGTTCCTTAACTAACTTTTGACTCCTAACATAAGCAAACAATACCATGCCATTATCCTGACAGTTATTTACCATTGTGAGACTTTTTCAGCATTTCTAATACTTTTCTTTGTTTATGCTAACTGTTTCTTGTACCCTTCTCTGTCTATATGACTATTATTCTGTTTGGAACTTGTAAAATACCTTTTCTTGAGTGCCAGTTGCCAGTTTAAACCTCAATTTAACCATTGTGGTTTTCTCAGGGATTGATAGGGCTTTTTTTACCCGAGGGAAATTTTTTAAAAAGCATTGCATTTTTTCTGTTGCAGTCATCTGCACGCATTTCCTTCTCCCAACTTTACCACTGCTAAGTCTCTTCATTTCTGTAAATTCAATCTTTTAGAAAATGTGGAAATAGAAAATTATGATTCCTATAGCCCCATATTTTAAACGCTATAATTTTGTGCTCTGTATTGGCAAGGCGGCCCATCACCAGGTGAACTAGCACCCTGCTTATACTAACTACTACATTCAATATATTGTCTCTTGTATTTAACCAAACATATTGAATTAAGAAGCAAGCATTGATTCTATCAATAAATGCCTCCTGGGAGCCTCCCATTTCTTGTCACTATCCCTCACTTATCTACCCTACAAGTGGATAATTTAACTCTCCCATTGTAATTACTTTTTCCTCATTGGCTACATTATTGATTTTGGTTCTTCATTGGCTACATTCGATAGTGTGTGATCTTTAGGAATATCCCCACAACAACGCTGCTGGGATAATCCATGAGAATCAAAGTTACTTGCAGATTATATTGAATCACATAAAAATATTTGTTATAACACCCTGCTTGCCATTGCATACTCTATTTAAACATGTGTTGGACTTGTATTGAGTAAACTGAATGTAGTGACCTCTAGATGGCTTGGTGTAAGAAATAAGCCTATGATTTGTGCTGTGCCTTCATCTGACATCAAAAACAATGAGAGCAATATTTGGATGGTTGATGGTTGATTTTTGGAGGTCATCTCATACCACTCCGAAATTACAGCCTTGTGCTCACTCAATCAGAACATGATTTCCAACTGTCCCAAGACTGCCCCAGAGAAAGCTAATCAATGTCATTAATTTAAGACGGGTTCTATGGCTATGACTGTTGGCATACAGGAGTCGCACTGCGCTGCACTTCTGCCTAGAATCTCCCAGAATTTCGGGGCACAAGCGTCTAGTGTGTTATATGGATGGTCGGCCCTGACAGACCGCAGTTCCTGATAGACCGCATGACGGCACTGGAGCTGCAGATATATTCACTCTGGAGCATGCGCGATGCTAAGGGGGTCGTGGATAGTTCGTTCATCGAGTTGGTCACATCGCAGGTAAAGGTTACAAAGGCAGATAGGGAAAGAGTGACCATCAGGCAGAGCAGATGTAGGAAGGCAGTGCAGGACTCCCCTGCGGTCATCTCCCTCCAAAACAGATATACCGCTTTGGATATTGTTGGAGGAGATGGCTCACCAGGGGAAGGCAGCAGCAGCCAAGTTCATGGCACCATGGGTGGCTCTGCTGCACAGGAGGGCAGGAAAAGAGTGGGGGAGCTATAGTGGTAGGGGATTCTATTGTAAGGGGGATAGATAGGCATTTCTGCGGTCGCAACCGAGACTCCAGGATGGTATGTTGCCTCCCTGGTGCAATGGCCAAGGATGTCTCGGAGCGGCTGCAGGGCATTCTGGAGAGGGAGGGTGAACAGCCAGTTGTTGTGGTGCATATAGCTACCAACGATATAGGTAAAAAGTGGGATGAGGTCCTACAAGCTGAATTTATGGAGCTAGGAGTTAAATTAAAAAGTAGGACCTCAAAGGTAGTAATCTCAGAATTGCTACCAGTGCCATGTGCTAGTCAGAGTAGAAATAGCAGGATAGTTAAGATGAATATGTGGCTTGAGGAGTGGTGCAAGAGGGAGGGATTCAAATTCCTAGGACATTGGAACCGGTTCTGGGGGTGGTGGGACCAGTACAAACTGGACGGTCTGCACCTGGGCAGGACTGGAACCAATGTCCTCAGGGGAGTGTTTGCTAGTGCTGTTGGGGAGGGTTTAAACTAATGTGGCAGGGGGATGGGAATCTATGCAAGGAGACAGAGGGAAATAAAATGGGGGCAGAAGCAAAAGGTGGAAAGGAGAATAGTAAAAGTGGAGTGTAGAGAAACCCAAGGCAAAAATCAAAATGGGCCACATTACAGCAAAATTCTAAAGGGACAAAGAGTGTTAAAAAGACAAGCCTGAAGGCTCTGTGCCTCAATGTGAGGAGTATTCATAATAAGGTGGATGAATTAACTGCGCAGGCAGCTATTAACGATTATGATATAATTGGGGTTAGGAGACATGTCTCCAGGGTGACCAAGGCTGGGAACTCAACATCCAGGGTTATTCAACATTCAGGAAGGATAGACAGAAAGGAAAAGGAGGTGGGGTAGCGTTGCTGGTTAGAGAGGAAATTAACGCAATAGTAAGAAAGGACATTAGCTTGGATGATGTGGAATCTGTATGGCTAGAGCTGTGGAATACCAAAGGGCAGAAAACGCTAGTGGGAGTTGTGTACAGCACCAAACAGTAGTAGTGAGGTTGGGGATGGCATCAAACAAGAGATTAGGATAGACTGGCAAATGATACTTAAAGGGTTGACAGTGGATAGGCAATGGCAGACATTTACAGATCACATGGATGAACTTCAACAATTGTACATCCCTGTCTGGAGTAAAAATAAAACGGGGAAGGTAGCTCAACCGTGGCTAACAAGAGAAATTAGGAATAGTGTTAAATCCAAAGAAGAGGCATATAAATTGGCCAGAAAAAGCAGCAAACCTGAGGACTGGGAGAAATTTAGAATTCAACAGAGGAGGACAAAGGATCTAATTAGGAGGGGGAAAATAGAGTATGAGAGTAAGCTTGCAGGGAACATAAAAACTAACTGCAAAAGTTTCTATAGATATGTGAAGAGAAAAAGATTAGTGAAGACCAACGTAGGACCTTTGCAGTCAGAATCAGGTGAATTTATAATGGGGAACAAAGAAATGGCAGACCAATTGAACAAATACTTTGGTTCAGTCTTCACTAAGGAAGACATAAATAACCTTCCAGAAATACTAGGGGTTCGAGGGTCTAGCGAAAAGGCAGAACTGAAGGAAATCCTTATTAAGTGGGAAATTGTGTTAGGGAAATTGATGGGATTGAAGGCCAATAAATCCCCAGGGCCTGATAGGCTGCATCCCAGAGTACTTAAGGAAGTGGCCCTAGAAATAGTGGATGCATTGGTCATCATTTTCCAACATTCTATTGACTCTGGATCAGTTCCTATGGACTGGAGGGTAGCTAATGTAACACCACTTTTTAAAAAAGGAGGGAGAGAGATAGACCAGTTAGCCTGACATCGGTGGTGGGGAAAATGTTGGAATCAATTATTGATGAAATAGCAGCGCATTTGGAAAGCAGTGACAGGATCGGTCCAAGTCAGCATGGATTTATGAAAGGGAAATCATGCTTGACAAATCTTCTAGAATTTTTTGAGGATGTAACTAAGAGAGTGGACAAGGGAGACCAGTGGATGTGGTGTATTTGGACTTTCAGAAGGCTTTCGACAAGATCCCACACAAGAGAATAGTATGCAAAATTAAAGCACATGGTATTGGGGGTAATGTACTGATGTGGATAGAAAACTTGTTGGCAGACAGGAAGCAGAGAGTCGGAATAAACAGGTCCTTTTCAGGATGGCAGGCAGTGACCAATGGGGTGCCGCAGGGTTCAGTGCTGGGACCCCAGCTATTTACAATATACATCAATGATTTAGATGAAGGAATTGAGAGTAATATCACCAAGTTTGCAGATGACACTAAGCTGGGTGGCGGTGTGAGCTGTGAGGAGGATACTAAGAGGCTGCAGGGTGACTTGGACAGGTTAGGTGAGTGGGAAAATGCATGGCAGATGCAGTATAATGTGGATAAATGTGAGGTTATCCACTTTGGTGGCAAATACAGGAAGACAGAATATTATCTGAATGGTGACAGATTAGGAAAAGGGGAGGTGCAACGAGACCTGGGTGTCATGGTACAACACTCATTGAAAGTTAGCATGCAGGTACAGCAGGCGGTGAAGAAGGCAAATGGCATGTTTGCCTTCATAGCAAGAGGATTTGAGTATAAGAGCAGGGAGGTCTTATTGCAGTTGTACAGAGCCTTAGTGAGAACACACCTAGAATATTGTGTTCAATTTTGGTCTCTTAATCTGAGGAAGGACGTTCTTGCTATTTTGCAATACATTGGAGAGACAGGAAGGAGGAATAGCATAAAGGACAATAATTTGAAGCTTCAGAAAAAGTGGAAAGTGCAGAGGAATAATAATCAGAGCAGTGTTGACAAAGAAAAAGAAAAGACAAAGAGAATGCGGAGGTTAAGTGTAAGAGAATGATCACTTATCAAATGGTAACTTTGCCTGGTGTCCTCCCCAGGAGTTTGAGAGAGGTGTAAAAAGAGTATTTTCAGAACTGGGAGCTGTGTTCAAATGTTTGCCAAACTCGAGCTTTATGAGTGGGAAGTTGCAACTTTTGAGGTCACACTAAAAGGCACGACTTAGTCCAACCACAGCACCTTGGAGTGTATTTGTGACTGAATGAAATGTGATCCTTTGTGATATCACTTTACTCGATTTATTTCTAATATTCTCAAATGGAATAACTTGATTGCACAATGAGAAAAGTGGGCTATAAAAAGCTTGTTACATGTACAAGCCGTTAACAATCCATCATTCATTTGTGGCTTACATGTGATCTTAAAAAGGTTATGGAGCTAAAAAACGAGTTACTCTCCTATGGTATTGCACACAAGCATCAAGACCAGGTGTAGTTTTCAGGTGAGAATGGGGGATAAATGATACGAGGTGTGCAAATATAATTCAGTCCTCCTTTTCAATTCGTATATCCAATCATTATTTTTACAGAATACTTCAATTTTATATTATAATTTCTAATTAAATAACAAAACTGATGGCAATTGGGATAAGATGTGAGATTTTTAATATATTATAGATATTTTAGCAACATAAAACAGCTCAGTGAAAAATGGCAACAGAAAGCCATTTCAACTGATTACCTTCAGATATAAAACTATTAACATATTTCTTAGTTGAAGACCTGCCATGACTGTTTAATAGAATAGAGTAAGTGAATGTGTTTCAACTGGAGATGCATTGTAATAAAATGCCTTTATTTATGAGCTGACCATCGGTGACCCGTAACGTTATGACTCATGAGTCCGTCTCATTCTAATGGAGATATTTATTGTGCTAGATTGGCTCCATTGCTAACACTCTCATCTCTGGGTCAGAGGTTTGTGGATTTGAACTGCACACCAGAATTTCACTCAATTTGAAAGATGCTGAAGGGTATGGCTGAAGAGGGAGAACTAGTGATTCAAGTACATAATTCTTTGAAAATGGGATTACAGATAGACAAAAGCATTGAAAAAAAAACAGGGAACGGCATTTTGGGTTTTATAAATAATGGCATAGAAAAGAAAAAAAGACTTGGATTTATAAAGCGCCTTTTACGACCACCGGATGTCTCAAAGCGCTTTACAACAAATGAAATATAGTCACTGTTGCAATGTGGGAAATGCGGCAGCAAATTTGCACACAGCAAGCTCCCACAAACAGAAATGTGATAATGACCAGATAATGTTTTTGTTATGTTGAATGAGGAATAAATAATGACCAAGACACCAGGCATAACTCCCCTGCTCTTCTTCAAAATAATGCCATGGGATTTTTTACATTCACCTGAGAGGACAGACGGGGCCTCGGCTTAACACCTCATCCAAAAGACAGCACCTCCGACAGTGCAGTACTTCACTGGAGTATCAGACTAGATTTATGTGCTGAAGTCTCTGGAGTAGGATTTGAACCCACAACCTTCTGACTTGGAGGTGAGTGTGCTACCCACTGAGTAAAGAGGCAATGATAAATTTGTACAAATCATTGGTTAGGCTATACAGCCTGTGTGTAGTTTTGGGTGCTCCATTGGCGAAAGAGTGCACAGTACATTCACCAGGAAGTTGATAACGGGAAACTATAGTTATGATATTTAAATGACTGAGCAGAGTAGGTTAATATGTGAATGAGCAAAATATGTAATCTGCAGGATTTCCCATACTTTGTGCCATAGTAGCATTGGATGCAGATGGTGCCTCTTGGTCCTTGGCCTCCAGCATTGCTATGAGCAGAACACTGTGACAAACCATTCATAAAGTGTACAGATAACAGCTGTGAAGTACAAGTGGCAGAACAACGCAGACAACAATAAAAGCACTTTTATATCTTATATAATTTAAACCATTAAATAAAAGCTCCGTGCCAACATTGTTGCATGAGATGAGTTTTTTTTGTTTGCTGAGGTTTGATATTTGAACCGGAGCCAGAGGACGATGCTAATGTGGTGCTGACCTTTGACACGCTGGCTGGAGTCAGTCGATAAGCCAGGGCTGGACCATGATCAATGGCCTACTGTTCAAATGCTGGTCACTGGAGATTCAATAGAGGAAAACGCCTGCCTGGTGCACTGAGGCGTCAACGATAGCTTCAGCAAGAACTATAAATCCACCATGGAAGGTGGGGGGGGGGGGAGAGGAAGAAACATAACTTGTGTAATGTTTTGGGAGAGAAAAGGGAAGAATAAACAAATAAAATACTTACATCTTAAGCAAATACTGAAAGTCCAGCACAATGCAAAATAAAATAAAGCATTGGGGAATAAGCTGGCTTAGGGAGAAAGGAAGGAAGGAAGGTACTTCTATCTTAAACAAGTTTAATCAAATTAGGAAAAATGGCATATTATAATGATATCTATGAGGTCTGTATCTCTCAGTGCCAGTAAACTAAATCATAGTTTTGCCTTGTCAGTCATATAATGTATTGAGGCGTTACAGCAATAGGCAAACCTCCGTTATGGTTAGTCTGCAACGGGACTGTGGTAATCACCGGAAAACATACTCCGGGTCACGAGCAATGCCATGGGAGATCTACTTTTATCTGTTTAACACTGATGGCTATGTGTTCAGAGGAACATAGTGGTTTCTGTTGGGACCATGGAAATGTCAGCTGTGATGTGCAACCAGTCAGCGTTGAATCATTTTGATTATAATGTTAGACTGATAGCTGAAAGTTGCCTTCTGTTGCCAAGGCCCGAAGCTCTGGAATTCCCTGCCTAAACCACTCCGCCTCTCTACCTCTTTCTTTAACACACTCCTTAAGCTCTACCTCTTTGACCAAGCTTTTGGTCACTTGCCCTAATTTCTCCTTATGTGGCTCGGTGTCAATTCTTTGTCTTATAACACTCCTGTGAAGCGCTTTGGGAATTTTACTACCTTAAAGGTGCTATATAAATACAAGTTGTTTGTTCACTTACTTTAGTAGGTGAAAGGCAAAATTTCACAGCACAATATCTTCTTTAAAGTTTCATTTATGGTTATTCATTTTCCTCAGGAGATTAATGAAGCATTAATAATGTATAAATTACACCTTGTCTGTTGGAAGGATCTGACTCATTGGGACAAAAAGCCTGATGTCATCCCATAATTTCTTATGTTCTTATAATTAGGCATTGACTGGTGACCTTATTTACAAAAAAATGGGTGGTGTGAGAAACTTAAATGTTACATTTGTCCAATTACACAGTATTAGACATTCAGATCTGCCGTGGATCCTTCTTAGGTCCAGTCGCATCAGTTGCTCCTGTAAGCAGTATGAGTGTCCTACTTTCCTGGAAGTTGACTAGAACTGCCCTATGTCTAATTCCATGATAGTATAACCCAAGAACATAACAGTAACATCCCCTTGTGATCGGGATTGAATATTTGTGTCTTTCGCATGTGAGCTTCTTGAATCTCTCAGAAGGCAGACTGTGCAAACATTTGGTAAGACAAGGTGTAAATTATTAAGCCGCCTCATTCCATGGCATGTGGACATACAGAGCAACAGTTATGACTGGATTCATTTATTTCAATCAATACTACATGTCTTCATGTTAATATTACAAAATAATAAACTTGCTACACTTCCCCACATCAATGGGTCATCTTACTTAATTTTCATAGAAACATAGAAAATAGGTGCAGGAACAGGCCATTCGGCCCATCGAGCCTGCGTCGCCATTCAATATGATCATGGCTGATCATGCAACCTCAGTATCCCAACCCTACCTTTTCTCCATAGCCCCCTGATCCCTTTAGCCGTAAGGGCCACATCTAACTCCCTTTTGAATATGTCCAACGAACTGGACTCAACAACTTTCTGTGGCAGAGAATTCCACAGGTTCACAACTCTCTGGGTGAAAAAGTTTCTCCTCATCTCGGTCATATATGGCTCACCCCTTATCTTTAGACTGTGTCTCTGGTTCTGGACTTCCCCAAAATCGGAAACATTCTTCCTGCATCTAACCTGTCCAGTCCCGTCAGAATTTCATAAGTTTCTATGAGATACCATCTCATTCTTCTAAATTCCAGTGAGTATAAGCCTAGCTGATCCAGTCTTTCCTCATATGTCAGTCCTGCCATCTTGGGAATCAGTCTGGTGAACCTTCGCTGCACTCCCTCAATAGCAAGAATGTCCTTCCTCAGATTAGGGGACCAAAACTGCACACAATACCCAAGATGTGGTCCCACCAAGGCCCTGTACAACTGCAGTAAGACCTCCCTGCTCCTATACACAAATCCCCTCGCTATGAAGGCCAGCATGCCATTTGCTTTCTTTACTGCCTGCTGTATATCTGCATGCCTACCTTCAATGACTGGTACTATGACACCCAGGTCTCGTTGCACCTTCCCTTTTACTAATCTGTCACCATTCAGATAATAATCCGCCTTCCTGTTTATGCCACAAAAGTGGATAACCTCACACTTGCCATGCATTTGCCCACTCACCTAACCTGTCCAACTCCCCCTGCAGTCGCTTAGCAACCTCCTCGCAGCTTGCACTGCCACCCAGCTTAGTGTCATCTGCAAACTTAGAGATATTACATTCAATTCCTTCATCTAAATCATTAATGCATATTGTAAATAGCTGGGGTCCCAGCACTGAGCCCTGCGGCACCCCACTAGTCACTGCCTGCCATTCTGAAAAGGACCCATTTATTCCTACTCTTTGCTTCCTGTCTGCCAATCAGTTCTCTCTACATGTCAATACATTACCCCCAATACCATGTGCCTTAATTTTGCACACTAATCTCTTGTGTGGGACCTTGTCAAAAGCCTTTTGAAAGTCCAAATACGCCACATCCACTGGTTCTCCCTTATCCACTCTATTAGTTACATCCTCAAAAAACTCTAGAAGATTTGTCAAGCGTGATTTCCCTTTCATAAATCCATGCTGACTTGGCCCGATCCTGTCACTGCTTTCCAAATGCGCTGCTATTACATCTTTAATAATTGATTCCAGCATTTTCCCCAATACCGATGTCAGGCTAACCGGTCTATGATTCCCTGTTTTCTCTCTCCCTCCTTTTTTAAAAAGTGGGGTTACATTAGCTACCCTCCAATCCATAGGAACTGAACCAGAGTCCATGGAATGTTGGAAAATGACCACCAATGCATCTACTATTTCCCTTAAGTACTCTGGGATGCAGACTATCAGGCCCTGGGGATTTATCGGCCTTCAATCCCATCAATTTCCCTAACACAATTCCCCGCCTAATAAGGATTTCCTTCAGTTCCTCTTTCTCGCTAGACTCTCGATCCCCTAGTATTTTCGGGAGGTTATTCGTGTCTTACTTAGTGAAGACAGAAACAAAGTATTTGTTCAATTTGTCTGCCATTTCCTTATTCCCCATTATGAATTCACCTGATTCTGACTGCAAGGGACCTACATTAGTCTTCACTAATCTTTTTCTCTTCACATATCTATCTATAGAAGCTTTTGCAGTCAGTTTTTATGTTCCCTGCAAGCTTACTCTCATACTCTATTTTCCCCCTCCTAATTAAACCCTTTGTCCTCCTCTGCTGAATTCTAATATTTCTCCCAGTCCTCAGGTTTGCTGTTTCTTCTGGGCAATTTATATGCCTCTTCTTTGGATTTAACACTTTCCCTAATTTCCCTTGTTAGCCATAGTTGAGCCACCTTCCCTTTTTTATTCTTATGCCACACAGGGATGTACAATTGTTGTAGTTTCATAGAATCATTCCTCTGCCTGCTGTTGTCCTGCCGAGATATGACCCTTCTCTCCTTCAATTTCTGATCGCTTTCCTTCAATCTAACTCTAGAATCAGTCTTTAATCAAATGAAATGATTAATTTAATCCACCGGCCTAACTGAGTTCAAATGAGAAGTGTTATCACAGCAGCAATAAGTGTGAGTGCTCATTGCAATTTTAAAATATCTTTCATTCTCTCGAGCACGCTCCTTTTATAACCTTATTCTATTTCTTCCAGCACTTGAGAACTAAGTTTAGCTCAATTGTAGTATTTTAAGAAACATTACAGCAATGTCCCCATGGGCTAGAACCTTTACCTTGTGCTTATCGCCCAAAAATGGGCGTCATTTCCGGCGTGGGTTTTCAGATCGCCGGCTTCTCACCCATTCTCAAACACCTAGTTTACATTTTTGAAAATGGGCTTTACCGCGAGCAATATCAAATGGGCAGTAGCGTTAAATTTTTTGACCTTCTGCCGTAAAGTGTGGCCGTCCTTAGCAACGGCACGGCAACGCTCGATTCCCGCGATTCAGGAGGTCAAGGGTCGTCATTATATGCGCAGAAGAGGAGACAGTGAGAGAGGCACTGAAAGCGTGTGTGGCTGTGGTGTGTGCTTGTTTGGCTGTTGTGGGAGGAACGACAAAGATTCACCAGCAGCAAAAGGCCTATTAAGCACCAAGTACATAGTTGGCACCGAGTCTTTGTCGAATGAGAGGGGATCTCATAGAAACATATAAAATTCTGACGGGATTGGACAGGTTAGATGCAGGAAGAATGTTCCTGATGTTGGGGAAGTCCAGAACCAGGGGTCACAGTCTAAGGATAAGGAGTAAGCCATTTAGGACCGAGATGAGGAGAAACTTCTTCACTCGCAGAATTGTGAACCTGTGGAATTCTCTACCACAGAAAGTTGTTGAGGCCAGTTCGTTAGATATATTCAAAAGGGAGTTAGATGTGGCCCTTACGGCTAAAGGGATCAAGGGATATGGAGAGAAAGCAGGAATGGGGTACTGAAGTTGCATGATCAGCCATGATCATATTGAATGGTGGTGCAGGCTCGAAGGGCCAAATGGCCTACTCCTGCACCTATTTTCTATGTTTCTATGTTTCTATAATATGGAGGGGATGGAGGAGGCCCTGGAGCTGGTAGCCAGGAACACTGGTGGCAGAGGGCTCCCAGTGGTCCCGGAGCGCAGCACTGCACCCCAAGGTGCAGCACCCCCATTGCCAACCACACATCTTGCTTATGGCTTGGAACACATTCCCACCTTGGGACCATAACTCCCGTATCCGTCCAAGCAGCGCTTCGGCCGACACACAGCCCCCCCTCGCCCCCGCCCCCCCGCCAATGAAGCATCGCCTGAGGACGGGGGGGTGGGGGGGGGGCGAAGGGTTGGTTTGTACAGAAATACTGATGATTTCAGACTAATGTTTGGTTTAAATGTTTTTTATTTAACAAAACCTTTATAGTGCATTGGCTCAGATAGCTGCACCATTACATGCTGGTGATTCCTTAACATCAAAGGGTATAATCACACTTAAATTCAATCAAATTAAACTTTAACTGTCACCAAGGTGATGCCCACCATTGATGTATGACCTGCCCACCCAGCAGTGTGTCAGCCTTGTAAATAACACCAACGTTCTTTCAGGCACAGCGATCATTGATGAGCTCCTGATGTAAGGCTCTTGCAGCTATCATGCCACCATGGGCCCTTTCATGCAGTCTACAGGGGGGCGTGGGCATGGCTTCAGCATCAGCCTGATTGTCTGGGCTGATGTCAGCGTCTGCCTCCTCGTCCTCTTCTTCCTCTCTCTGGTGAGGTGGACTGTCAGACTCATCAGGCAATTCTTGTCCTCTCCTGATAGCCAAGTTGTGAAGCATGGCACACACCACCATGAATTGAGCTACCTGCTCAGGGTGGTATTGGAGCTCGCCTCCTGAGTGGTCCAGGCATCTAAAGAGCTGCTTCAGCATTCCACTGGTTTTCTCCATGATATTGCGAGTTGCTCTCTGGCTCTTGTTTTATTGTCTCTTGGCCTCGGTGTGGGTGTCATGCAGGGGAGTCATCAGCCAGATGGCGAAGCCATATCCTTTGTCCCCAAGCATCCAGCATTGACCTTGTGGCTCATTGTTCAACAAGTCAGTTACAGTGCTCTCACGCAGGATGTGAGCATCATGGATAGAAACATAGAAAATAGGTGCAGGAGTAGGCCATTCAGCCCTTCTAGCCTGCACCGCCATTCAATGAGTTCATGGCTGAACATGTAACTTCAGTACCCCATTCCTGCTTTCTCGCCATACCCCTTGATCCCCCTAGTAGTAAAGACTTCATCTAACTCCCTTTTTGAATATATTTAGTGAATTGGCCTCAACAACTTACTGTGGTAGAGAATTCCACAGGTTCACCACTCTCTGGGTGAAGAAGTTTCTCCTCATCTCGGTCCTAAATGGCTTACCCCTTATCCTTAGACTGTGACCCCTGGTTCTGGACTTCCCCAACATTGGGAACATTCTTCCTGCATCTAACCTGTCGAAACCCATCAGAATTTTAAACGTTTCTATGAGGTCCCCTCTCATTCTTCTGTACTCCAATGAATACAAGCCCAGTTGATCCAGTCTTCCTTGATAGGTCAGTCCCGCCATCCCGGGAATCAGTCTGGTGAACCTTCGCTGCACTCCCTCAATAGCAAGAATGTCCTTCCTCAGGTTAGGAGACTAAAACTATACACAATACTCCAGGTGTGGCCTCACCAAGGCCCTGTACAACTGTAGCAACACCACCCTGCCCCTGTACTCAAATCCCCTCGCTATGAAGGCCAACATGCCATTTGCTTTCTTAACCACCTACTGTACCTGCATGCCAGGTACAGCAGGTGCCTTCAATGACTGATGTACCATGACACCCAGGTCTTGTTGCACCTCCCCTTTTCCTAATCTGTCACCATTCAGATAATAGTCTGTCTCTCTGTTTTTACCACCAAAGTGGATAACCTCACATTTATCCACATTATACTTCAGCTGCCATGCATTTGCCCACTCACCTAACCTATCCAAGTCGCTCTGCAGCCACATAGCATCCTCCTCGCAGCTCACACTGCCACCCAACTTAGTGTCATCCGCAAATTTGGAGATACTACATTTAATCCCCTTGTCTAAATCATTAATGTACAGTGTAAACAGCTGGGGCCCCAGCACAGAACCTTGCGGTACCCCACTAGTCACTGCCTGCCATTCTGAAACAAAAAGGAGACAAAAGCAAAAGACAGAAAGGAGATGAGGAAAAGTGGAGGGCAGAGAAACCCAAGGCAAAGAACAAAAAGGGCCACTGTACAGCAAAATTCTAAAAGGTCAAAGGGTGTTAAAAAAGGAGCATTCACTGGCAGTATAATTTGCTGGTGGTCGACAACCAGTTGGACATTCAGGGAGTGGAATCCCTTGCGGTTCCTGAATACCTCAGCTTCCTGAAAAGGTGCCTGCATCGCGATGTGCATACAGTCTATTGCTCCCTGCACCTTGGGGAAGTTTGCAATTCTGGAGAATCCTAGAGCCCTCTCACTCTGTGCCCCCCTGATCATAGGGAAGCTGATCAAGTCCCTCCTGCATGCGTACAGGGCTTCAGTGACCTGTCTAATGCAGCGATGTGTGGCATGCTGAGAAAGTCCGCAAATGTCGCCAGCTGTGGCCTGAAAAGAACCCGATGCGTAGAACGACAGTGCCGCGGTGACTTTGACCTCGATGGACAGTGCAGCACTGATGGTGCTGGCAGGCTGCAGATCTCCCTTATCAGCTGGCATACCTCAGTGATAACCTCTTTGTGGAAGTGCAGTCTCCAAAGGCAGGTGGTGTCGGGCAAGTCGAGGTAAGAATGCTTCTCCTTGTGGAGGGTGTAACGTCTGGTCCTCCTCATCTGTCTGTCACTTCTTACATTGGGCACATAATGCAGTGGGGCGTTCCTTCGGTGATGTCAAGTCTGTAGCATGTAATTGGTCACCAAGAGAGGGTGAGAAAGGACAGGCCCCATTGCAGTAGCTCTCTGTTTTTCCCCGATTGGTCACAAACAAGGAATGTCTCGACAAACACGCCTCTTCAATTCCAATCGGTCACAGTGTGGTCAAGATATTTTTAGAGATGTTCACATCAACTCCAACGACCCGCAGAGTACATCCGAACTCCGCCGAGGTTGAAGCACAGCACCTTTTAAAGGACGCGACATGATCTAGAACATGGCGTCCATAACGCTGTGATTCGTTCCGGTTAGTTCCACTTTTTGTGGGCGGTTTTTGAGTGAGCGGTATTGTGGGCGATATGTGTGCGAGGTGGTGAAATTGACGATGGGCAATTTCCATGGCCGCTAGTTTGGGTAAATATGCTCTTTACTGCAAAAAACAGTAGGCGGGCTTTAATATTGAATCTTGGCATTAATTCCGTGCTGAGCGATATTATCGGCGTTGAATTCGCCCATTCTGCTGATTCCACCCAAAAAACAGTGGGCGGGCAGTAATATTTTTTCTCGGCGTTAAGCACATGGGGAAAGTAATGCTCAGCGATAAGTTTCCGAAAAATGCCCACCAGTTTCCATTTTGTGGCAAAATGGGCGATATATTGGTGGTGTACATCATTTCAGCGGTAAAATGGGCGTTAAGCATGCAAAAAAAGTGGAGGTTGTAGCCCCTTGTCTTGGTCTGAAATCCCAAAATGTAACAAACACATTCTTCTAAGTTTGATGTTCAAGCACGTTGTTGAAGCACTGGGTATCAAAAGTGGAAAGTATCCATTTTTCATCATTGACATCCATCAGCTTGAGCAAAGAAAATCCACTAACGAGATTTAAAATAAACATAAGGGGAGCATTAATGGGGCAGAGTAGACTTTTCACCCAGGGGAGGGGGGGCGTTACCATCTCCTGGGAAATTGCCCAGGAGTTTGCGAAGGCGTTGCCATGTGCGCTGACCTCTCACCGCCTCGCGGGTCGCCAAGCTGGCTGACATCCGCTCTCGGGGCGTTCCTTAAAGGCAAGGGTGCCAGCGCCCCGGGCCGCCATCTTTTTTTGTCTGCCGACTCTCGGGTCGGCTCTACGATGGCGCCCTTAGCGTGGTCCGTGCCGCCATCGTGCAGCCCGGCACTCCATTTTGGGGGCCGAGTGGAGGCCATCAGAGGCCTTGCAGAGTGAACAGTGGCCCTTCCCTTTAAGCAAAGGGGAGGGGCATTGAAGCGCGTCAGTGCTATGTGAACCATCGCGTGGCGCTTACCTCAGCACCCCAGTAGCGCCCCGGTTACTGCCCTCAAAGGAAGTGGCGTGCGCGAGATTACGCTCTGCTTTGAGGAGCGGTAAGCCAAATTCAGCGGCGGGGGCAGAACTTCTGCGCCAGGCACCAAAAGTCCCGCCCCAAATGGTTACCACCCCCAATCTGGGCACAGGGCAATTTCGCCCCCAAGATATATATAGACTAAGAATAATTCAAGTTGTTCCTGACAAAATATTTACCAATTACTGTCAGTTTGATTAATAGGTGGAAATTGATGCTTATCTTTCAAACCAGACTGATCTGGCTTGAAGGTAGGTTTACCAACTGCGGTTGAATGTATTCCTGGAGGTTTCATCAAATGACTCAGCACCATCCTCCCGCCATTGGTCGCCCAATATATCTGTCGCCATGGCGCATCACCTGCCCACACCAATGGAAAGTGACAAAACTCTTCATTACCCAATAAATGGTCAGTCAAACAACCGTTTTGCCCATCTGCAATATGACGAATAAATAAAAGTGTTCAAATAAAATGGGAAAAAAACTTTTTTTTTAAATGCCCTAAGATTTTTTTTCCCGGGTTGCTCACAGCAATGTTCTGGAGATTAATCTTCAATTCCTGGAGACTCCAGGACAATCCTGGAGGGTTGACAACCCCACTGGACTTCTCTACTAGGCCTGAGCGTGTGTTGAGTAGAACTAACATCAGTCGATTAATCATTAACCTGGGGCTCTTGAGTGATCTTCTCAATTCAGTATTGTGTCTTTATTAGCCACCACTCCAGCGCCAACTTGGTAGCTTCTCCAAGTCAATCTCATTGCTGAAAACCACAAAAGAATGTTAAAGTTAGTTAGAATTGTTTGCATTTTTTGAGGATTAAATTCTATTTTCCCCCCTGGTCACACCAGGACATACAGCTGAGAGGGCAGGTTACCATTGGCCAATGGGATTCCAAATCAACCACAGTGCATTGACCAATTGCAGCCAGCGATAGCCCTCACCCTATTTTACCCATGGAGACACAACTTGGATCAAAAACTCTGCAAGGTGGCAGCAAATTCATCCTAAGGTGCCATACATCAGTGCTTCATCGTACTATCCCAAAATCCTAAAAGCCAGTGCTCTCTCTTTAATTCCCCATAACTATGTAAACTAGGCATATGATAAAAAGCCATAGCCAAATCGTGTCACATCATTATTTTAAAACCGTTCTATGCCTTGCATCCACATCCCAAATATTGCTGTGTTGGGAAATAGGTGGGAGTGTTAAGGTCACCTCTGTGAGAAATCTATGCCTGAAAGCACCCAGAAATATCTCATTTTGAATACTTTAAAATGTTAATCGTAGAATCATAGAAATTTACAGCATGGAAGGAAGCCATTTCGGCCCATCGTGTCCGTGCCAGCCGACAAAGAGCTAGCCAGCCTAATCCTACTTTCCAGCTCTAAGACCGTAGCCCTGTAGGTTACGGCACTTCAAGTGCATATCCAAGTACTTTTTAAATGTGGCGAGGGTTTCTGCCTGTACCACCCTTTCAGGCAGTGAGTTCCAAACCCCCACCATCCTCTGGTGAAAAACTTCGCCCTCAAATCCCCTCTAAACCACCAACTATTTACATTAAATCTATGCTCCCTGGTTACTGACCCCTCTGCTAAGGGAAATAGGTCCTTCCTATCCACTCTATCTAGGCCCCTCATAATTTTATACACCTCAATAAAGTCTCTTCTCAGCCTCCTCTGTTCCAAAGAAAACAAACCCAGCCTATCCAATCTTTCCTCATAGCTAAAATTCTTCAGTCCTGGCAACATCCTTGTAAATCTCCTCTGTATCCTCTCCAGTGCAATCACCTCCTTCCTGTAATGTGGTGACCAGAACTGCACACAGTACTCTAGCTGTGGCCTAACTAGTGTTTTATACAGTTCAAGCATAACCTCCCTGCTCTTGTATTCCATGCCTTGGCTAATAATGGTAAGTATTCCGTATGCCTTCTTAACCACCTTATCTACCTGGCCTGCTACCTTCAGGGATCTGTGGGCATGCACTCCAAGGTCCCTTTGTTCCTCTACACTTCTCAGTGCCCTACCATTATTGTGTATACACAATAAATTGTGTATTTATTGTGTAATGTTTGATAATCTAATCACCAATGGACCAATTTCCCGTGGTGCTGCCACCAGCCTCTTTCGATTGTGCCCAAGCCAGGTTGTGATCCAATTTCTAGGGCACTGAGTGTGACAGTCTCAGAAAGATGAATTTTCACCAATAGACATTTATCTAGAGGGCTTCAGTGATTCAGCATTTTGAGCTTTGTGTTAATTTAAACTCCCTGATACATCAGACTGAATACATTCCCCCAGTCTATTCCCTGATCAACAGACACAATTTCAGCGAAAGTATTTAAGCAAAAGTAATTGATTTTTTAGCGGGCTTAGAGATGGTCAAATCCCTTGTTAATAGTAGTCCTGATGACAAGGTGCACTCTTTGAAGACTGCCCTGACGGTGAGATTCAAGGAGGCTTTAATAGTGATACTGTCCCTTAAAAAAAAAAGGTTCAACGGTGAGAATCCCTCTTTAAAAGGACTCGTGATGGTGAGACTCCCTGGTTAAAGAACTCCCAATGATAAGGTCTCTCTTTAAAAAGGGTCCTGATGGTGAGAACTCCTCTTAAAAAGTAGTGTTGAAGAATATTCCCTCTTCTCGGTCTTTAATGCGGTGATGTGTTGATTCTTTGGTCGCTTGCTTCTTTTCAGCGTGGTGAAGTTTCGGCGCACGGGTGAAAGTGCAAGGTCAGAAGATGACACGTTTTCTGAAGAGCATGAGATTGAGATAGAAGGAGTGCGATCTGAGCTGGAGCCAGTTGAACTGGAGGATGGAGGCACCGTCCCCAAAGATTTTGCAAACCCCACAGATGGTAGAGTATATGTTGTTATTAAAGTGAGGCTTATACCATCATGAAAATGTGTGCGGCACACAGAATGGAAACATATGCAATATCACTTGTATGCTACAAATAGCCAACAACTTTTCATAATGTGTTGTTTGTACTTTACATTAAAAATAGATGGCCTAATGATAAAGTAATTGCCTGGTGCAAACCATATTGACTGGAGAATCCCAGCCTCAATTCCCAGTCTGGACTGATGTTGCTGATCAGAGCCAACGTGGATATCCCACCCACTAATGGCTCCATTGAGAAGGACGAATAAAATCAACTGGAGTACTCACTCCTGACCAGTATGTAGGTAATGTGTGGACGCTGTTCAAGATTGGGTTCAGCTATGATGCATTACACGATAGAATAGCCTGCTGATATTTAGGCTCAAACATGACGAATGGACACTTGGGGGAGATACCAAAGGGCAGATAGTGTCTGTAGAGCTGTACCTCAACAGAGGTAACAGGCACTTCAAGAATGAAAAGGGGGAAGACTGGTTGGAATCAAAAGCAACTATCCCATGGGAGGAGAGATAAAGGGAGAATGAAAATTAAAGTGAAGAATAGGAGACAAAGGATTTGAAAGAGAAAGATTGTGAGGTTTCCAACATTCCCTGTGTTTTTTGTTAGATGTGTTCATGGTGGAGGATGCTGTGGAGGCCATTGGATTTGGGAAGTTTCAGTGGAAGCTCTCAGTCCTTACTGGACTGGCATGGGTAAGTAACATCCATTCACTATTGTATAGTTCATACAGTTCGAGGAAGGTCATAGTTGTTGCAAAGTGATGCTGGGGACACAGGAAACAAAACTAAGAAGGATTGTGATGGGTGTACAAAATTAAGTCTTAAGATTAGAAGCATCAAGACAGAGATCGATAGATTTTTTGGATATTAAGGGAATCAAGGGATATGGGGAGCGGGCAGGCAAGTGGAATTGAGGTAGATGATCAGCCATGATCTTATTGAATGGCAGAGCAGGCTCGAGGGGCCGAATTGCTTACTTTCCTGCTCCTATTTTTTATGTTCTTATGTTCTTATGAAGCGGTTCCCTCATAGAGAAATAGAAATGTTTAATACATTCCCAGCTAAAGTAGATAATGATGTGTCAATCAGTACCTTTTAAAAAGAAGTGAATGAATATCTGGTTAAGAATGGGATTGAGGATTATTATATCAAGGACAGACAGAAATGATCAGATTGCTCATGAGCGTCTCGGACCATGAAAATATCTGGCCAAGGAAGGCAATAGTCCAGTCTGTACATTGTGGGTTGTGAGGCTAGATGTGTATTCTCGGGTTTTACTTGATTTATCGTTGGAGATAGGAGAAACTTGGCAAGACTTTTCCTCGGGTGATTAAATGGATAGGATAGAGCCCACTATAGAGCAGATTGGATTTAGTCCACAGAAGGAATGGGCTTGATGTGGGTTAAATGGCCCTGTCCCTTTCCACACTTTCTTACTTTCTTTTGATATTGGCTGCCGATTGCTGATTCTGTATTACATGTCCTGAGTGCGTTTATTCTCTTTAGATGGCCGATGCCATGGAAATGATGATCCTGAGCATTCTGGCGCCTCAGTTGCACTGCGAGTGGAGATTGCAAAGCTGGCAGGTTGCCCTTCTAACCTCGGTACGATAACATCACTGACATGTAAATGAGTCGCATCGCTGCGAAGTGAACGGTCTCATTAGTCGCTGACCACATGCCAAGAAATTGTACTAAAGTTCCATTTTGATCCTTTTTCGCTCGTTCCTGCTCTCCCACCCCCTTTCCTCTTCCACTGCAGGTGGTGTTCATTGGAATGATGTCCAGCTCATCACTATGGGGAAACATATCGGACCAGTATGGCAGAAAGACAGTGGGTATCAACCAGGCCTGTTGTTTTTTTTTATAGTTTTCTCCTCTTGTCTCCTGAAAGTGCTGACACTTGCTGGGGTACAGTTTATGGCCATTGGCATCCCTCTGGTACCTTGCCCAAGTGACCATTCCTCATGTGCGAGCCTATACAGTGAGAGTTTAGGACTACTTGTCCATGAAGAATTTGCCCATGTAGACTGCCATCACCTGATATTCACATATACGTACTTTTCACTAAGGATCATCGGACAACAATTTAACACATGACTGATATTCCCCATCCTAGTCCAGGGAGATTAAGGTTACCTGTTGCATCCCAGCACCATCCTGAGTAAGATCAGGTAACTCAGCACAGATCAAAGATCAAACCAGGGATCTTCCCAATCTGTAAGCTTGTATCACATCACATGATGCATTTACCCACTAAACCATTGAGGTAACTCATGCTGTGTGTTTTTATAACAGATGTGCAGAGATGGAATTGTCAGACTTTGTTGATTTAAAGGATAAAGACAAAGAATAAGCCAAGTTAGGCTCAAGTTAAAGAACAGAATATAAGTTATTTGATGATGGGAGGTATTCACAATTTAACATCATCATTTTCTAAGCAAATATATACTTGCTTTAGAGCGAGTGCAACAAAGGTTCACTAGACTGATTCCTGGGATGGGTGGGGGGGGGGATTGTCCTATGAGGAGAGATTGAGTAGACTAAGCCTATATTTCCTACAGTTTAGAAGAATGTGATCTAATTGAAACATATAAAATTCTTAAGGGGCTTGACAAGGATAATGCTGAGGAAATATTTCCCCTGGCTGGGGAATCTAGAAGATGGGGTCACAGTCTCAGAATGAGCGGTCAGCCATTTAGGACTGAGATGAGAAGAAATTTCTTCATTCAAAGGATGGTGAATCTTTGGAATTCTCTACCCCAGAGAGCTGTGGATGCTCAGTCATTGAGTATATTCAAGACAGAGGTCGATGGATTTTTGGGAACAAAGGGATATGGAGATAGTGCAGGAAGGTGGAGTTGAGGTAGAAGATCAGCCAAGGAGCAGGCTCGAAGAGCCAAATGACCAGCTCCTACTTCTTATGTTCTTATGTTCATGGCTCCATGAGACCTAACATTTTTAGTCTGAGAGGTCACTGAGAAGAGGCTGAGCTGATGTCAAGTATGGAATATGGACCCCAAACAGGTTGTTCTGTGGGGTTCATGGAAGATAAGCATCTGTTGTGCTCATAGATGCTGACCAGCCACAGATGTCAGTATCGGCTGTGCACTTTGTAGACTGGAAATGACGGGTCTCTTTGGAATTGAATAAATTATACCAGGTAGTTTCTGTGCTGTACATTCTATGTAATGCTCTGTAATTGTCCACAGCAACAAGAATTCCTTCTGTGTGAGGTAGAAATCTACATGTAAATCCTTATTAATCTAAGAAACTCTATTTGCTGTTTATGGTGTAGTCTCCTCACAGATTAGGTGACCAAATACCTCCATTATGTCCACAATTGTGACCCTGGTCAGCCTGTGGCTTACAACTTGAAGATGTCTTTCTATATTTGGCCTCCGACATTGTTCAAACCAATCTCAACACAAACTGTAGGAACAATATCTTGTCTTGCGATGAGATTCAAATGATACCAGGCATTAAATTGCCTGTAAATCCGGTGCTGACGCTGAGTGTCTCACACAAAAGCAGAGCTTAGTTTTGAATTCACCATGTAGGGAATCGTAGTTGTGAACCTGTTTCTTACTATTCCACAGCACATTGCTGGAGTGGTTAATGTCCTGAAATACCGATATTCTATGTTCTTCTTGTAATTCAGACGGGTCTAAAACCACAGAGTCTGCTGCATCTGCTGACTGAATGCCATCAACTGTTGAAGTAAGTAAGTTAGGTTTAAATGAAGTACGCACTTTGGCCAATTAGACCTTCCAGCATACCACTTTTTAACCTCTGCCAGCAAAGGGGACCCCAGTTTATCATCTGAAATATGGCATCCAGCAACGTAGCACTTTCTTGGTACTACACAGTAATGTTAACCCAGTTTATGTCCTCAATTCCTGGTGTAGGGCTAGAACTCTCAAACTTTTGACCCAGCGGTGAGCTGGCATTAACTCTCTGGTCACTGCCAGAGTCCAGGATTAACCATCAATGTTTCTATATATTAATTCCAGGGTCTGAAAGTCAGTGTACTGTGGACACTGTATTATGGAATACTGAGTGCCTTCTCACCGATCTACAGCTGGATACTTGTGCTCAGAGGCCTGGTAGGCTTTGGGATTGGAGGTGTTCCTCAATCGTGAGTGCACCACATTTAAGTTTAAGATTACTTAAACTTCTCCGTTCTAAATGAATGAATAAATAATTATTTCTAGGCTTGGTTGCTCCACACAGGGTAACATTATACGCAGAATTCCTTCCAATGAAGTCAAGAGCAAAGTGTATCTTACTAATAGAGGTGAGTGGGCCATGATCACTGTCTTGGGATGTGTACTATCTTATATTTTTTGTGGGAGGGACATTGAATTTTTCTTTGTGTTGACCAAGGTGAGGGTTGTCACTGCTGGGATATTCCAATTTTTCCACTGGGTGTCAATAGCAAGTGCTTCAAGGTCAGGTATAGCACAAGTTAGAGGCAGGATAATGTTCTGTCCACTATGCTCCATCAATCACGAACAAATCAGATAATGCATGGATTAGATGTAAAGTACAGCTTTTTTTACACTATCCTTTCCAGCTCTCGAAGGTAAGATATCACATGGGTTAGATAGAAAGTAAAGATCCCTTTATACTAGTATAGCGTAAGTAAGATGCAAAATAAAACTCCCCCTTCACTAAGTTGAAGCCATATATTTACCCCATAAGGAACATGGAGAAAATGTGAATTTTGAATCATTTACCAGTGCACCTCCTAAAGCCCAATTATTGATCGGCATTGTCAGCTACCTGCCTCTGGGCTGAGAAGTAGAACATGACACAGAAACACTCAAGGACAGAAAAGGAAGACAAATGCAATCTATCAACTCTTAACACTGAGCTTGCTGCTTTCCTCAGCATCTGTGGATTGTGCTTAATTGGAGGTCTCTTCATTTTCAGGTGTTCTGGGCCTTTGGGACAGTATTTGAGGTGCTGCTGGCAGTGGTGGTGATGCCCACATTAGGCTGGCGCTGGTTGCTCATTCTTTCTGCAGTGCCTCTTATGATTTTCGCCATCTTGTGTTTTGTAGGTATTTCCGCTGAAAGTAAAATTTGAATAGAAAATGAGAGGAATGTGTGAATTTGATGGCGGGAGGGGGGAGAAAATAATCACTTCATTTGGTGCACCTAATGGTGGCAAGACCAGGATGTAAAAGGAAGAGAAAATCAAAAGCCAGTGATCCAAGGTACACCTAGCACACCTTGCAGGGGCTGTTTACAGGTGCATTGGTGGAGCCCTAGTCTGCTCATATGTTGGGTAATTGATAGAGAACAGGAGGCGGAGGGGGGGAAATAAAATAAAATAAATGTTATAATGTGATAATCAATGACTTAATGACCGTAGCAGTAGATCACTGGACTCCTAACTAGAGGGGACCCAAATTCAAATCTTCCTGTCAACCCTCTGCTGCCTTCATTGAAGAAATGTCAACAATTTTCCGCCTGGTTACCTCAAATGAATCAGAGGAAATGTTCAACTAGCGGGGCTCAAACTACCAAATATCATAGAAAAACATGAATTCTTCATTAAGCCTATTGCTTTGTAATGAAACTGAACGTAAATTGATTTGATCAATTGGAATTCTGTACAGCGAAGTAATTGGGAAAGGATTTAGTCAACTGGAATTCTATATATTGGGGAGTTGGATCGTGTAGTCTTAATATGGTTTGATAATAGACCAATTTATTTTTAACCAAATTGTAATTGTAAAGTCGCCTGATCAGATAGCAGGGAAGGCTTAACTGACCCTTGCCTTATCACCGTTATGCAGCAAAATTAAGTTTATCAGATAGACCTTATTTCTCTCTTATAGTGGCTTCCAGAAAGTGCACGTTATGATGTACTGTCTGGGAACCAAGAAAAAGCCCTCGCCACATTAAAGCGCATTGCTACAGAAAATGGAGCACCAATGCCACTTGGAAAATTGATAGTTGCCAGACAGGTAAGGGATAACTGCTATTTTTATTAAAATGATATTTCTGTTGGAAGTTAGAACAAGAATTTTTAGCAAGAGGAAAAGGGCAACAAGAGCATCCCTTTCGATTAATCTCAACCCCATCTATCTACCTTCTCATCATTGTCTTTAATCCATTCTATCCTCAGATATGTATCTAGTTGTCTCTTGATACCATTCATGCTGCTTGCTTCAAGTGCCTGCTTTCGTCATTTCTTCCACCACGTCTATCAGGAAAGAAAATGATAATGGTTGATCCTGGTAATGTTGCACTCCAGTGGTGTACTAAAGCACTGTTTAACCCTAGAGTTTCTTGCCAAGTGAGTTTCACAGTTTCAGCTTGGTAATTATGGGGCAATTACTGCATGGGGAACAAAGGTGGACAGAAGGAAACATCCAGGAGCGGATTAACCTGCAACACAGTTGTGCGCTATGTGGCAGTCAGCTCACAACCAGAAACAGCAGTCACTTCAATGTTGCCCAACTGCCTTCTCAGTCAGAAAGTGGACATGGCTTGTGGTGAGGAAGGAGGGAAAAGACCGAAGAAATAGAAAAAAAGAGCAAGTCTTCATGGCGTAATGCACTACCAACCATTACAGATTGGCTGAATTCAATCCTGACGGACTTTAAAAAAAAATTCATTCACAGAATGTGGGCGCCACTGACAAGGTCAGCATTTATTGCCCATCCCTAATTGTCCTAGAGAAAGTGGTGGTGAGCCACCATTTCAGGAGGTAGTTAAGAGTCAACCACATTGCTGTGGGTCTGGAATCACATGAAGGCCAGACTGGGTAAGGACAGCAGATTTCCTTCCCTAAAGGACATTAGTAAACCAACAATATGGTAGTTTCATGGTCATTATCACTGATACTAGCTTTTTATTCCAGATGTATTTATTAACTGAATTTAAATTCCCCTAGCTACCATGGTGGAATTTAAACTCATGTCTCAGGATCACTGGCCTCTGGACTACTGGTCCAGTGACATAACCACTATGCTACCCCTTGGCTGGTGTTTGCTGAGCACCTGAAGGGTAGTATGATTGACCTCCATGTCCTTGCCCAATCAGGATACCTTCTCCGGATCGCTAATCCAGTGACACCTGCTGGAAAATCCGCACATGTAGATGTTGTGAAAGGTCAGGATTGGACTTTGCTGTGATATTCTTCATGGTCAACTAGCTTGTCAACACTCGCTGTCCAAGCCATGCGTGATGGACAGTCATTTGACTAAGGATCCCAAATAGTTACCGGTGCTCGTGCACAGTACTGGAAAGTACTCTACAATGATGCTCTTTAAGTTATTATTAAAGGGCTTAAATATGTGTATTTGTTAAAAATGTACTGTGCCATTATTTTTATAAACTGTAGTGATGTTAATGTCCAATTTGAATTATATAGGGGCAGAAACAGTGGACAGTAAGTATTAAAGAAAGGAGGCAAATGTCTCACCTCCTGACTCCCCAAAGCCTTTCCACCAGGAGTATGATGGAATACTCTCCACTTGCCTGGATGAGTGCAGCTCCAACAACACTCAAGAAGCTCGACACCATCCAGGACAAAGCAGCCCGCTTGATTGGCCCCCCATCCACCACCTTCAACATTCACTCCCTCCCCCACCAGTGCACCGTGGCTGCAGTGTGTACCACTCACAAGATGCACTGCAGCAACTGGCCAAGGCTTCTTCGGCAGCACCTCCCAAACCTGTGACTTCTACCGCCTAGAAGGACAAGGGCAGCAGGCGCATGGGAACACCATCCCCTCCAAATTACACACCATCCTGACTTGGAAATATATCGTCCGTTCCTTCATCGTCACTGGGTCAAAATCCTGGAACTCCCTCCCTAACAGCACTGTGGGAGCACCTTCACTACATGGACTGCAGCAGTTCAAGAAGCAAGTCACCACCACCTTCTCGAGGACAATTCGGGATGGGCAATAAATGCTGGCCTTCCAACGACGCCCACATCCCATGAATGAATAAAAAAAACAAGCAGCAGATATAAACTTATAAATATATCCTGCTGTCAATTGCAATTTTCATTATCTGGGAAGCAGCCACCAGGCACAGCTCTTTCCCTCACCCCTCCACCAATAAGCTCATGAGGTGCATTAGCAAAGGCTTGGAATTTACTCTTCCTCCCCCTCCCTACCTTCTGCCCGTTCCCTGACCGAGGGACAAGACAGGGAGAAAATAAATGGGTTGACACAAAAATATATATAAATATTTAAGGGATTAATAGATTCCACAGCATCCTAATCTTGATTATCGTTGCAGTGATTTGATGGTTGATAGTGAAATAAATGAAACTTTTCCCCTCAGCCTCCACTGAACTAAACCTGGAAAATGTTTGTTTGAGACAGGAGGACCGTGGTCGGATCCGGGACCTCTTCACACCACAGTTTCGAATGACCACCATTCTTTTATGGTTTATTTGGTAAGCCGATTTTTTTAATATCAAATTAATGCAATTCAACATGGATTTTAAAAAAAAATTGTACTATCTGAGTTACCTTTGGAACCTTCAGCCATATTAACAGCCAATTGATAGGCAAAAGGATTCTTTATCGCTCAGATCATCCTCTCATTAAACCAGGACTTCCACTGTCTCTGGGACCAAGGAAGGAACATGTGCCGCATGTGGCCAGTGTAGAAATGTGCAGAATTTGCCACAGTATGTCAGGCCTTACCAGCGAACTTGGGGCAAGAGATTTGGTTGGATAGCGCCCCTCGCGAGTGTCGGAACAGAGGCGCTAAAGGGTTTGAATCCGCGAGCGCCAGGATTCGCGCCGCTCGACAAATTCAGTGTGCCGGTGCTGGCGGTGCTGAGGAGTATCGCCCGGGAGCATAGAGCCGGTGTGCAACGCCGCCGGTATCGACACAGATGTAACATTTGTCTTGCGCTGCACCCATAGCGCCCCCTAGTGACCCCGCCAGAGAAATCTGCCCTGCAGAGCTGTCCCGAGGCGTTAAGGGAAAGAATGAGGTAAGTGTGATTGATATGTTTTTTTTGCCGATTTATCTTTATTTGGGATGAGTAATGTATAGGGAATGTTCTTTGTGTTTTTTGTTCCAATTCTTTTTTTTTGCTGGGAGGCCTCTCTCAGGGCTCTGCAAAGCCGCACTTTAGCAACGGGATATTCGGTTGCTCACCCGGCCTAGCGCCCTTAGAGAACACTTTCCTTAGCGCTCCACTCCACTCTCAGGGCGCACCCACTGAACTTTGTGCTCCATCGCTAACCATTTTCCGGCTCTCCATTTATCGTCCTTCCGACATTAATGCCTTAAAAACCCTCCAAACGATTTTCCAGCCCATAGAGTCAGCCATCCTCTTCATGTCCACAATTCTTCCTGGATTTGGATCAGGAAGGAGATTCTTAGCGGCCTGCCAGATTGGCGACAATATTTGATCTCTAGCCTGCATACCCCTTTTGAACTTTCCAGGGTATTCCTATTCGTACACCTACCTTTGTTACCTATTTGCACGAATGAAGACTGAGCATGAATAATAAATCAAGGAGATAAACTGAAGCAAGTTCAGTACCATTTCAGAATAGAGGTGGGAAAGAAGCACCAGGTTCAGTCGTTCTCAACACTTACTAACTCTGAGCTGGAGTTAATACATCGCATTGTTTGTGTATCCACAGTAATTGGTTTATCGCTAGTTATTCAGATGGAGAGTCAGCTAATCTGTAAGATGAAAGAAGGACATTTAGATAGCACCTTTCACAACCACCGGACATCCCAAAGCGCTTTACAGCCAATGAAGTACTTTTGGAGTGTAGTCTCTGTTGTAATGTGGGAAATGCAACAGCCAATTTGCGCACAAGCAGCTCCCACAAACAGCAATGTGATAATGACCAAATATTCAGTTTTAGTGATGTTGATTGAGCGATAAATATTGGACAGGACACCGGGGATAATTCCCCTGGTCTTCTTCAAAATAGTGCCGTGGGATCTTTTACATCCACCTGAGAGAGCAGATGGGAGCCTCGGTTTAACGTCTCCTCCAAAAGTCGGCACCTCCGACAGTGCAGCACTCTCTCAGCTCTGCACTGGAGTGTCAGCCTAGATTTCTGTGCTCAAGTCTCTGGAGTGGGACTTGAACCCACAACCTTGTGACTCAGAGGCGAGAGTGCTACCCACTGAGCCACTGGCTGACACACTTTACAAAATGTGCCGTTACTAAGGAAAAACAATCACTCCCTTATTCCATTCTGCTGCCAAGCCAAATACTGTTTTTTTTAATCAGAAATGTGTCCATTTAATCGAGAGTGCACAGAACCAAAAAGGATCATTTCAGTCTATTTGCCTGTGCCAAGGTTTGAAATATAACATACGGTACCCTGCCTCTCATATCCCTCAATCTTGAGTAGAATTTCTCATGTCGCTGTTTTCCCGTGTGACATATTTCAATTCTTTTATTGATTTATTGCGTGCTCAATTTGAATTTTGTTGACTTTTTGTATCAGATGACAATTTGGATGTGAAAAATATTTACTTTCTTCCCTGACAGCCCGCTCATTATTTTCACTGTCTTGTTCTTCAGCTATATAAAGAATTAATACATTTGTTGAGTTTTCATGGGGAAATATAGAACATTTCAGCAAGCTGATTAAAAATGCACAAAATTGGGAATGTTTTCCTTGCAATAAAAATGTAAAGTCCAAAAGACTATATCAGCTAGATAAATATAGTTCAATTCTGTTACCTGGAATAATCTGAGCTAATGTTAATGTAGGTGACATCTCTGGAGCGGGTTCATAATGTGGAGTTGGGGAGGTTACATTGCTGAGTGATTGTGAATGGCCTTTGCTTCTGTTTACAGGTTTTCCAATGCTTTCTCCTATTATGGACTGGTTCTATTAACCACAGAGCTTTTCCAGGCAGGCGATGTGTGTAGCAGTAAGTACATCTCCCTATTTTACCAGTGCAATGATGGAGAGGAGAGGGCAAATCTTGTTGATCCACATTGACTATTGTTCTGAAAGCGGCTCCAATGGACTCATAGGTTTGTAGAGTTTGTAGAAGGAAGTGACCAGGGCCCAGGAGAGGCGTGAGTCTGGGGCCCAGAAGAGGAGAGGGCCCAGGGGCAGCACGGGCCAGCCCGCACTGCTATATGTGTGCGCGCTCGGTCCGTGCAGCAGAACTGGTCTCCTTACCACTGGACCAAGACCTCGCTCTGTCAAGCCCATGTGGTGGCTGGTGTGCAACGGCCACCCCACGTTAAAAAAATCCACACACAGGCATCTTCCACCCTTCAGGATGTAGTTCTGGATCTGGAATATTAGGTCCTTTATTGAAACACCTGTGAACTCATTCCTTTTTGGCGTGGAAGCAAGTCATCTTCACTTTGAGGGACTGCCTATGACGATGATGATGAGGTAAAAGAAGTAAATATTCAAAGAAACCACTCTCCCTAGATAATGATACAAGTCTGAAGCTTAACTCCAATAACATGGAACCCAAACTTATTCCTCCACGCAGAGTACTTTTTGGAGTGAGCCATCATATCCATCTGTTGCTCACCCATTCTCAATGGGCTGCTGCTGTTGTATCTTGTGGGAATCTCAGCTGAGCTACGAACATTACCCGTGAAAGTCATGACACCATCTAGCGGAATAATCCATGCGAATGGGCAATGCCACTTTTGTGATCAATTTTTAAAGGGTGTTGTTGCCAGGAAAAGTTTGAAAATGCATCTGAAGTAGTGTTGCATTTCCCGTTTGTAATATGTGCACCTGTGAGTATGCTCACAGGTTTGTCCAAAGTTCTAAAGTGTTGTATGCCACGGTTTGTCTTACGGCCAATGTCAAACAAAATAGTTGTAGAGCTGTTGAGTTGTGAGTGGCTTAGCCAGTCACGTGATGTTCACTAGATTCAATAAAACCCCAGCCAGTTGGGTTTGGGGGATCCATGATGAGGCAGGTGGTTGAGAGCCTGGTGGATGAACTGGTAATGCGCAGTGTGATTGTTAAACCTTTGCTCATAAACCAACTAGTTCTTAATAGCAATGTGTTGCTATGAATTCTTAAACAAAGAACCCATAAAGCAAATACATTACATCTTTAACAATCTGATGTAAGTCTTTTAGTTTTTTTTATCGACAAATACATTATAGCTTGTAATCTGATCGGCAGAGCTTCTCTCAGCTCCTGGCCCCAGCCTTTCTGTCTGTTATTATGTTTTTATCTTTATTTTATTGATACTTCTCTTTGCCATTGCTCCTTTGAAACTTCCTCCCCCGCACCCCGCCCCCCCTCCCTCCCGCCCTCTCCCTCCCCTCCTCCGACTCCAAACAGAGCACTTTTTAAACCATTCATGTGGAGGTCGCTGGCAAAACCAGCATTTATTGTCTATCCCAAATTGCCCCCAAGAAGTTGGTGCCGACTGGCTCGCTAGGTCATTTCAGGAGGCAGTTCAGAGTCAACCACATTGCTGTGGGTCTGGAGTCACATATAGGCCAGACTGGGTAAGGACGGCAGATTTCCTTCCCCAAGGGACATTAGTGAACCAGATGGGCTTTTATAACAATCCAGTAGTTTCATGGTCACCATTACTGATACTAGCTTTTTGATTCCAGATTTATTTAATCTGCTACCATTCTTCTTTCTTCTTTTCCCCTTGCATCTCCTCTGTGTTGCTATCAAGACTCATTGTACCATTTCCTATTCTCAGGATCTCAAATGTGTGGAGCTCCTTACCTCCCTCACTCTTATTTTCCACCTTCCGTTTAGAGTCTTTTGAAGCTCAACCTTGGTATTACAAAACCATTACTTCTTGATTTACCTTGTCTGCACATCTCCTGAATTTTAGGGCTTGGCTCTACACTTAAGTTTTATAATAAAAATAAGCCAAGTCACCCATCAAACCATTGCATATTTCTCCTGTTGTTCAGTTACAAATCTAAGGAGGAGGATTGCTCTCGTTGCAATGTAGAATACAGCATGTCAGTCTCTGCAGGAGAGAAAGGCAGAGAGAAAACTGGCAAGAAAAAATAAATGAATGTAGGAATAATATTTATTTGGCATGGATACATGGGCTGAAGATAATTTTACTGAAGTTTTTTTTAGTATCGACAGGTGGGAAGAAACCTGAGGGAAGGTGTTCCCTGGAATGCAAGTACCTGAATGCCACCGATTACACAGACCTTCTGTGGACCACATTGTCGGAGTTTCCAGGTAAGAACTTGGGAGGGGTTCTGTTCTACATTCATGCTGTGGGCACTGAAGGGATTTGTTATCAGTGGGTGGTGGGAGTGGGAAGAAAATTGAGTCAAAACTCCAGGATATTAGTCTAATTTAATTTATAGTATCCAATATTGAATAATTGCAGAAAGAAAGATTTGGCATTCTTGTGGTTCCTATTGCATAGGCATGTTTTTCTTTCCAAGAATATTTGTCCTATAAATCCTTGCATATTCCTATAAGCTGTTATCCTACGTAGCATGTAACACTAGGGATACTCAAAGAAGTGGAGAAGACCATTCCTGATGGCTCAGTTAGTCAGTGCACTTATATTTATAGATCAATCACTGTTTTCTTTCGGATAAGACGTTAAACTTCTGCTCTCTCAGGTGAATGTAAAAGATCCCATGGCACTATTTTGAAGAAGAGCAGGGGAGTTATCCCCGGTGTCCTGGCCAATATTTATCCCTCAATCAACATAACAAAAACAGATTATCTGGTCATTATCATAGTGCTGTTTGTGGGAGCTTGCTGTACGCAAATTGGCTGCTGCATTTCCAACAGTGACTACATTGCAAAAAGTACTTCATTGGCTATAAAGTGCTTTGAGATGTCCATTGGTCGTGAAAGGCACTATATAAATTCAAGTCTTTCTTTCTTTTATAGGCAAATGCAGCAGCCAAGTTGCACACTGCAATCTCCCACAAACAGCAATTAGGTGAATGGTTAGTTAATCTGTTGGTGGTGTTCTATCTAATATTTATCACTCAAACCACCATCGCTAAAAAAAACAGATCTAGTCTTTCATCACATTGCTGTTACAGACAAACATACAAACAATGACGGAAAGATAAATATCCTCGAGCCTGTCCCACACAACTGCCATACCTTGTGTATAATGATATATACACTCTCCACCCCACCCGAAACCATGTGCTCTCCAGGGAGAGGCCAAGAAAACAGATTTAAAAACCCAGGCCAATTTTGAAGGAGGGAAATCTGGGAAATTCCTCTCTGACCCATCTAGGCAATCAAAACTAGTCCAGGAAATCACTCTGGCCTGGAATTCCATGCAGTACCTATGTACTGTAAGAGGTAATCTCCACCCTAGCCAGAAACAGGTCCAGCTCTCACTTGAAGGAATTCAGAGAATCAGTATCCACCGCATGAGACGGCAGCTTGTTCCAGAGGTCCGCTGTTCTCTGGGAAAAGAACTTCCTCCTGACAGCTAACCTAAATCTGGCCTTATATAACTTACATTTGTGACCCCTGGTCCTGCCTAACCTACTTAATCGCAATAAACTGTCAGCCAGAACACAATCTACGCCCTTCATTATCTTATAAACCTCAATCAGATCACCTCTAATTCTAAGCGTCTCCAAAATGTAGATCCATCATCATAGGCAGTCCCTCGAATCGAGGATGACTTGCTTCCACATCAAAAAGTTCATAGGTGTTTCAATGAAGGACCTAAAATTCCAGGTCCCGAACTAAATCTTGAAGGGTGGAAGATGCCTGTGCGTGAATTTTCTTAACGTGTGGTGACCATTGCACACCAGCCACCACACGGGCTTGATAGAGCTAGGTCTTGGTCCAGTAGCAAGGATTAACCAAGATGACTGGAGACCAGCTCTGCTGCACGGACCTAGTGCGCACACAAGGTCAGTTGGAGGAAATTTAGTGTGTGTAATCCGGGCTGTACCTGTCCTGGGTCAGTTAGAGGGGATTTACTGTGTGAATCCTGGGCTGTACCTGTCCTGGGTCAGTTAGAGGGGATTTCAGGCTGAGCGGCCTGCGAGCACCATCGGAGCAGGCCAGGGAGCGGAAGGTGTAGCGTGGAGGCATACCACTCCAGGGAGCAGCACGTGCTGGAGCAAAGGGCCATGGCAGCGAAGAGGGACATCACCAAGATCCAGGTCGGTGATCGGAGTGTGGGCAGGTACAGCAGGAGCAGTGAGGTCGGGGCGAAGGAGCGGCGAGAGATTGTAGAGCGACGTGATCGGGGCCCAGGAGAGGTGAAAAATTTGGGGCCCAGAAAGGCCGAGGGCGCAGGGGCAGCACGGGCCAGCCCACACTGCGAACATGTAGAATTCCTACTCTTTTAGCCTATCTTGATAACTAAGATGCTTTAGACTGGGAATTAGACTGGTGGCCACCCTCTGCACCCTTTCCAAAGCTTCAATATCACCCGCCATGTGAGGAGACCAAGGGGCCGAAATTCAGGCCCGCCAGAAAGCTGGCGCACCTACGATTTTTTAACTTCTTACCTCGGTATGGGAAGAGGTCGACTGTTGATCGATATTCAGGTCTTTGTCGTTGATTTTCAACTAGACCGGGAGTCGGTTATAATAATAGTCGGTAAGTGCAGCGGTAAGTGCTGGTGAGGGGCGGAGGTTGGGGCGGGACCGAGTCTCCACCATTGTCACTCAGCGGCGGAGCGGTGGTGACATCAGTACGCGTGTGCGTCACCACGTCTCTTCCCTCATTTAAAGGGGAGAGAAGCAGCAAAGGTGTAGGTTCGGCCCACTGGGCCACCAGGGAGGGTTTCGGCCGGGCCAGCAGCCCAGGTTGCCTGTTGGCGGCCCGGCCGAACCCGGAGCAATAATTGTCCGGCTGATCAGGAAATCGGCTGGCAAAAAAAAAAAACACATGCCGGCCACGGCAGTGTGCCCTCCCCTTGGAAGGCCGCCACGATACCATGCCTCACACACACAAAACAAGGCGCCCCGACAGAAAAAGCTGACAGGGGCACCGCGCGGCGGATGAAAGATTTTGGCAGGTAAATTTCGCGCGGAGTAGGATGTGAGTGCTGGAGATCGGTGGTGCGCACTTTGATGATGTGCCTGGGGCAGTCGGCAGCAACGGGGTGGAAGTGGGGACCGCCTGAAAAATCCCCGCGGTGAATTTGGGTCGTGGCGGCCAATCAACTGCAACGCAGCGGCCATTCGATTCCGCAGCATGGCCGCCGCAAAACAGCGGTAATGGGCCTTATCCGGACCCGGAATTTCAGCTCCCAAAAGTGGACACAGAGTTCCAAGTGTGGCCTGCCCAAGGTCTTGTACAAGGACAAAATAGTTTGCCTCATTTTGTACTCAGTTGGTCCGATGGATACATCCCAACACCCTATTTGCTCTAGCTATCGCTTCACAGCATTGCTTCTGTACTTTTAAGGATGTATGCACAAGAATGCCCAAATCTCTTTCTATCTCCACCTTCTTTCATGCTTTTCCCTGTAGAGTGTATAAATGTTGTGCATTTGCTCACATGCATAGCACTGCACGTATCTAAGTTATATGTTTGTGGGCGCTTGCTGTGCACAAATTGGCTGCTGCATTTCCTACAGTACAACAGTGCTACACTTCAAAAATACTTAATTGTCTGTAAAGCTCTTTGGAATGTCCTGAGGTCATGAAAGGCGCTATATAAATGCAAGTTCTTTCTTTTGGAATTGGTTGAACGATGAATGTTGGCCAGAACACCAGGAGAATTCTGTTCTTTTTTGAAAAGTACCAGCATAATCTGAACAAGAAGACTGGACCTTGGTTTAATGTCTCATCTCAAAGCAGGCACTGCCAACAATGCAGCATTCCTTCCAATACTGCACTGAAGTGTTAGCCTAGATTTATGTAGTTGACATTCTGGTGTGGGACTTGAATCCACAATCTCTGACTTGGAGATGAACGCTACCAGTGAGCTAACCAAACACACCAAAGTTGCTCGTCCCAATCCACTCTCTAATGACTCTTGCTGGAATGTGCACGTGTGCCAACATTGGGTGAGGACATGATTGCACTCAGCTGTCATGTCCCATGGTTGAACAGCATGTTGAATTCACAGTCACAAGAAAAAATAAAGAAGGAGCGATATTTTAAAGAAATATCATGCAGAGAGAAGCAGTTCATGTCTCCTAGGTCAAGGTCCATGTCACAGTATAATAGGTTCATCATTCACATGGGTGTGTTGATTTTCCTGCAGGTGTTTTAGTGACCCTATGGATTATTGACCGGATTGGGCGCAAGAAGACGATGGCTGTGTCGTTCTTTATCTTTTCACTTTTCGCTCTGCTGCTGTTTGCATGTGTTGGGAGGTAAGATTCATATCTCTTCTTACCTTTCTTTGTCTGTTTTATCAATGCTAGCAGATCTCCCATGGTATTGCTATCAGTAAGCCACATGGTTTTACCATGTAACTCCCAATCTATTATTCCATTATCATCATCATAGGCAGTCCCTCGAAATGAGGATGACTTGCTTCCACGCCAAAAAAGGATGAGTTCACAGGTGTTTCAAGAAGGACCTAATATTCCAGGTCCTAAACTACATCCTGCAGGGTGGAAGATGCCTGTGTGTGGATCTTTTTAACGTGTGGTGGCTGTTGCACACCAGCCACCACACGGGCTTGACAGAGCTAGGTCTTGGTCCAGTGGCAAGGGTTATCCAAGACGACTGGAGACCTGCTCTGCTGCACGGGCCAAGTGTGCACACATATCGCAGTGTGGGCTGGCCCGTGCTGCCTTTGGGCCCCTGGCCCTGAACTCACGTCTCCCCTGGGCCCCAATCACATCTCTCCACAGTCTCTCGCCACTCCTGCTAAATCAGTCCATGCTCCAATCTCTGACCTGGACCTTGATGACGTCACTCTTCGCTGCTGTCGCCCTCCTGCACCAGCTCGCACCGCTCCCTGAAGTACGCTTCCACGCTGCTCCCGGGCTGCCGCACCTCCGCTCCTTTTATGGCCCCGACCTGCTGCTGGTGTTCCCACGCAGGTTGGGGCCTCCATGCTGTTGTCACAATAATTCACAATCTGTTATTCCAATGCAGCACTGGTTCACTTATAGACCACGTGGTCTGTACTGAGGTTTAAGGTCAGTTAGAGGCTAATTGGCTCCTCTCCATGATCAGAAAAAAACAGCAGAAAATAATTGGTTTTCTTGCTCTATTTTAAAGATTGGTTTGGGCCTGTAACTTTATTATTTGAAGAGTGACGGATAGGCGCTCCAGCACCTGGATTGCAGTCTTTGAGATTTACATCTGTTCGCCCATTGCTGTAATGCGAGGCATAAGTAGCAAAAAAAAAATCAATCATTTTTTTCCCCCTGAATTTTAAGCCATTAAGTAAAAAATGGGAGTGTTGCTTTGGATGACATTTTTAAAGTTGCTGGGGGGCGTGGGAGCGGGGTGTGGGGGGGAAGGACTGATGTTGGAGCCAGGATTTGGGTCAGGTTCAGAACATGGCAAATGGCCGCCAATTCAGAGATTGGCGACTCGACAGTGGGAAAACTTCCCTGAACAGTTATATATAAAAAACATTGAATTGCGTCTTGGGGTAGGGGTGGGGGCGGGGGGGGCGGCGGCAGGAATATCTTTTACAATCACATAAATAACTGAGAAAAAGAAGGAAGAATTTATAATGTAAATAACTGGGAATAAGAGGTTTTGAAAAGGGACAAAGTTACTTAAGTTTTGTAAGGAGCTCGGTAAATATTATTACAAATATTACATCTTTAAGTATCAGGAAAGGGTGTAATATTTTACCATGTGATGCATTACTCCAATAGATTTGTTCTATGACAGTAATGGAAACCCTATTGTGCTTAAACTACAGGGTAAACATCAAAAACTGCACTTCATGTCCAGGACTTCAACCTTGAGCAACACTATGGGAGATCTAGTCATACACCTCATTATTGTGCTAATATGCAGCTTGTGCAAAATCTTTCATTCATTAACTCAAATTGCTCCAACCACCAGTGACAGATCTCCCTAGTGTTATAGAACTCAAAATACCCTTTGCAGACACAACCCAAGTTTGAAGAGGTGCATAAATGTACTGCTATTTAAAAAAAAATTAAATATGAACATTTCTTACATTCATGATTGCATTTTACTTTAGTTAAAAAAAGTACTTCTTCATGAAAATTTCACACGGCCAGAATTACACTGTACAAAATTAGTCCTTGTGACAACACTAAATTCGATGCACTTTGGGATACCCAACACCTGGGGGTCTGATACTCCTAACACTGATCTGTGTCTGGTACCATCCCTCCTGTGAGTCGTTGCTAGGCTACAGTGGTGCTGTGAGGTAGTGAGAGTATCATGTTGGCTGCAGGGCTAATTGTATTAAGAAGCATTTTAGCCAGAATGAATGGAGGAATAATTGTGTGTGTTTGCGCGCTGTTTCTATATCCGAGTTCTTTGTTTATCTGGTGGGGATGACCATGTCCTGGTTTCTCCTTCACAGGTTGGCCCTCACAGCATTCCTCTTTATTGCCAGGGCTTTCATATCAGGTGGTTTTCAGGCCGCATATGTTTATACTCCTGAGGTAAGACCCATATGTAATTACATGCAAGAATGATTGTGCCAAGCTGGCCATTTCTCAGGGGTACGTCAGTGTAGTGGTTATATTACTGCACTAGTAATCTAGAGGCCTGGACTAAAAATCCAGAGAACAACCATGGCAGTATGAGAATCTGAATTTGTTTTTTTAAATCTTCAGTAAAAGAGACCATGAAGCCATTGGATTGTCGCAAAAACCCAACTGGTTCACAATATTCTTTTATAGAAGGAAACCTGTCATCCTTATCTTGTCAGTACAGTGGGACCTGGGGGTCCCGGTGCATGAAACACAAAAGGATAGTATGCAGATACAGCAAGTGATCAGGAGGGCCAATGGAATCTTGGCCTTTTTTGCAAAGGAGACGGAGTATAAAAGCAGGGAAGTCTTGCTACAGTTATACAGGGTATTGGTGAGGCCACTCCTGGAATACTGCATACAGTTTTGGTTTCCGTATTTACGAAAGGGTATACTTGCTTTGGAGGCAGTTCAGAGAAGGTTCACCAAGTAGATTCTGGAGATGAGGGTGTTGACATATGAGGAAAGGTTGAGTAGGTTGGGCTTCTACTCATTGGAATTCAGAAGAATAAGAGGTGATCTTATCGAAACGTATAGATTATGAGGAGGCTTGACAAGGTGGATGCAGAGAGGATGTTTCCACTGATAGGGGAGACTAAAACTAGGGGGCATAATCTTAGAATAAGGGGCTGTCAATTTAAAACTGAGATGAGGAGGAATTTCTTCTCTCAGAGGGTTGTAAATCTGTGAATTCGCTGCCTCAGTAAGCTGTGGAAGCTGGGACATTGAATATATTTAAGACAGAGATAGACAGTTTCTTAACTTATAAGTGGTTATGGAGAGCGGGCAGGGAAGTGGACCTGATTCCATGATCGGATCAGCCATGATCATATTAAATGGCGGAGCAGGCCTACTCCTGCTCCTATTTCTTATGTTTCTTATGTTCTTATGTATGACTTCAGTCCCACACGAACATGGTCGACTCTTAAACTGCCCTCTGAAGTAGTAAGCTACTCACTTGTATGAAACCACTACAGTGGTTCAAGGAAGTCCATCACCACCTCCTCAGGGCAAAGGGAATGGGCAATAAATGTGGCCTTGCCAGTGACGTCCACACCCTGATAATGAATTAAAAAATGTGTAGGATATAAATGAGCAAAGAAGTGGGAGAGTTGGGTACAGTTCGCCAATTTGAATTCATAGAATCATAGAATCATAGAAATTTACAGCACGGAAGGAGGCCATTTCGGCCCATCGTGTCCGTGCCGGCCGTCCAAGCCCTACCCAGCCTAATCCCACTTTCTAGCTCTTGGTCCGTAGCCCTGTAGGTTACGGCACTTTAAGTGCACATCCAAGTATCTTTTAAATGTGGTGAGGGTTTCAGCCTCCACCACCCTTTCAGGCAGTGAGTTCCAGACCCCCACCACCCTCTGGGTGAAGCAATTTCCCCTCATATATCCTCTAAACCTCCCCCCTAATTACTTTAAATCTATGCCCCCTGGTTGTTGACCCCTCTCCCAAGGGAAGCAGGTCCTTCCTAGCTACTCTATCCAGGCCCCTCATAATTTTATACACCTCAATATGGTCTCCCCTTAGCCTCCTCTGTTCCAAAGAAAACAGACCCAGCATCTCCAATCTTTCCTCATAGCCAAAATTCTCGAGTCCAAGCAATATTCTTGTAAATCTCCTCTGCACCCTTTCCAGTGCAATCACATCTTTCCTGTAATGTGGTGACCAGAACTGCACACAGTAATCCAGCTGCGGCCTAACCAGTGTTTTATACAGTTCAAGCAGAACCTCTTTGCTCTTGTATTCCATGCCTCGACTAATAAAGGCAAGTATTCCATATGCTTCTTAACCACCTTATCTATCTGGCCTGCTAACTTCAGGGATCTATGAACCTGCACTCCAAGGTCCCTTTGTTCCTGTACACTTTTCAATGACGTACCATTTAATGTGTATTCCCTTGCCTTGTTAGATTTCCCCAAATCCATTATCTCACACTTAGAAACATAGAAACGTAGAAACGTAGAAAATAGGTGCAGGAGTAGGCCATTCGGCCCTTCGAGCCTGCACTGCCATTCAATGAGATCATGGCTGATCATTCCCTCAGTACCCCTTTCCTGCTTTCTCTCCATACCCCTTGATCCCCTTAGTAAGGGCCATATCTAACTCCCTCTTGAATATATCCAATGAACTGGCATCAACAACTCTCTGCGGCAGTAAATTCCATAGGTTAACAATTCTCTGAGTGAAGAAGTTTCTCCTCATCTCAGTCCTAAATGGCCTACCCCTTATCTTAAGACTATGTCCCCTGGTTCTGGACTTCCCCAACATTGGGAACGTTCTTCCCACATCTAACCTGTCCAGTCCTGTCAGAATCTTATACATTTCTATGAGATCCCCTCTCATCCTTCTAAACTCCAGTGAATAAAGGCCCAGTTGATCCAGTCTCTTCTCATATGACAGTCCAGCCATCCCTGGAATCAGTCTGGTGAACTTTCGCTGCACTCCCTCAATAGCAAGAACGCCCTTCCTCATATTAGGTGACCAAAACTGAACACAATATTCCAGGTGAGGCCTCACTAAGGCCCTGTACAACTGCAGCAAGACCTCTCTGCTCCTATACTCAAATCCCCTAGCTATGAAGGCCAACACACCATTTGCCTTCTTCACCGCCTGCCATACCTGCATGCCCACTTTCAGTGACTGATGAACCATGACACCCAGGTCTCGTTGCACCACCCCTTTTCCTAATCTGCCGCCATTCAGATAATATTATGCCTTCGTGTTTTTGCCCCCAAAATGGATAACCTCACATTTATCCACATTATACTGCATCTGCCATGCATTTGCCCACTCAATTGGTCTGCCATTTCTTTGTTCCCCATTATAAATTCACCTGAATCCGGATTGAATTCCATTTACCACCGTTCTGCCCACCTGACCAGTACATTGATATCTTCCTGCAGTCTGTAGCTTTCTTCTTCATTATCAACCACACAGCCGATTTTAGTGTCATCGGCAAACTTCTTAATCATACCCCTAGTCATTGATATATACCCAAAAACTAAGGGACCCAGCACTGAGCCCTGCGGAACTCCACTGGAAACATCCTTCTACACCCATCAACCATTACCCTTTGCTTCCTGCCTCCGAGCCAATTTTGGATCCAACTTGCCATTTTGCCCTGGATCCAATGGGCATTTACTTTCCTAACCAGCGTGCCATGTGGGACCTTATTAAAAGCTTTGCTAAAATCCATATACACTACATCATATGCATTGCTCTCATCGATCCTTCTGGTTACTTCCTCGAAAAATTCAATTGTTAGTCAGATTCATGCTGACTCTCCTTGATTAATCCATGTCTTTTCAAATGAAGATTTATCCTGTCCCTCAGGATTTTTTCCAATAATCTTCCCACCACCGATGTTAGGCTGACTGGTCGGTAATTATTCGGTCTATCCCTTTCTCCATTTTTAAACAAAGACAGTCCTTCAGTCCTCGGGCACCACACCTGTAGCCAGAGAGGACTGGAAAATGATGGTCAGAGCCTCTGCTAGTTCCTCTTTTGCTTCTCTTAACAGCCTGGGATACATTTCATCCAGGCCTGAGGCTTTGTCCACTTTCAAAGCCCCTTAATACTTCCTCTCTCATCTAATATTTCACACTCCTCCTCCCTCATTGCAAAGTCTGCATCGCCCGTAATTCACACCATTAGATGGACAATTTTCTTTTTTTTTTTAAACTTGCCTGAGACTGGCAACCAAAATTAGAATTAAGATTCTGAAACAAGGAGTTAAATTCAGATATCCTCAAACAATTTGCATGTATCAAGAGGGAGGGGTGAGGAAGAGAGTAGGGATGAGCTGGAACCTGACAAGGTTATTGGCTATATGTGCATTACAATTGTAGTGTTGGTGCAAAGTGGTTTTGCAACCCCTAAGCTCGGCTTTTTCCCCCAAACTCACTACTATAACCACTCTACTATAAGAACATAAGAAATAGGAGCAGGAGTAGGCCATTTGGCCCCTCGAGCCTGCTCCGCCATTCAATAAGATCATGGCTGATCTGATCATGGACTCAGCTCCATTTTCCTCCACTATGATTAACCTCTGCATCATTCACTGCCTGCACCTCTGTCTCTCCCCCTTTGATGCCGAAACCCTAATCTATAGCTTCATCACCTTTGTGTTTGACTTATGTAGGGCAATCTCTTAACCAGCCTCACACCTCAAACCTCCACAAGGCACTGCTCCCTGCGTCCTCACCTGCATTCCCATCACCCATCTTCTCTAGGCTTCCTGTTCCCTAGGAGTGAGTTGACTTCAAAATTCTTGTTCCCGCTTCCAAGTCCCTCCAAGGCCTCACTGTACTTTAATGATCTCTTGTTTTAAATCCACACATGCACCCACTGCTCCTCCAACACTGAGCTTCTCTTTGTCCTTCACAAATTGCAGCCCACCACTGTTGCATGTGCAGCAATGCACTCCTGCTTTCTGGAGCTCCTACCCTCTTCCCTCCACCTTGCCACTTCCCTATTTATTTTTTTTACAAAGCCACTCAAAACCCTTCTCTGCTTTTAGTTCGCCCACTCTAACCCTCTCGTTTTTTTGCCTTTTCCTCTCCTGGTTGTGATCCACTGCTTTGTTTTTCTTTTGTAGAAAGAAAAGAAAGACTTGCATTTATCTAGCGCCTTTCACGACGTCTCAAAGCGCTTTACAGCCAATGAAGTACTTTTGGAGTGTAGTCATCGTTGTAATGTGGGAAACGCGGCAGCTAATTTGCGCACGGCAAACTCCCACAAACAGCAATGTGATAATGACCAGATAAACTGTTTTTATTATGTTGATTGAGGGATAAATCTTGGCCAGGACACCGGGGATAACTAGAGCACTGTGAGATGTCTTCCTGCATGTGAGTAGTACTGTAGCAATACAAAAGTGTTTAGAACAGTCCCAATTGTCACCTTTCACTTTATTTCTCTCCTGCTTTATTTCTTGCAGGTTTATCCGACTGCAACCCGTGCACTGGGTTTAGGAACGTGCAGTGGGATGGCACGAGTGGGAGCTCTCATCACTCCTTTCATTGCACAGGTATGATGAAACCGTGTCCCATCTTTTTCAATAGGTCACAATTCACTCCAACCACAGTGCGCTCAGTCTGTTCACAAGTGGACACCAGTGTTTCGTGCATAGCTGGTGAGTCAACCGTTGGTGTGCGCTTTCTGCTTGCCACAGTCCTGTGGCTCCAGGGGTAAGACTCAGGTTGATCACTTTCATCACTTTCCTATGAGGAGTCGCTATGTACACAGTCTCCACTCAGAGAATAACTGCTTGGTCTGAAAAATCCACGGGGCTTCTCCTGGACTCCGATTGTAACTTTGGCAGGAGGCCAGTGGAACCCCCAGGTAAATGGTCCAAATGGCCATTTTCAATCATTCCACTGATCTCTCACCCAAGTTACACTGGGAGATCAGGAGAATTCCCATATAACTTCAGGACCCTTGTCTTTTGCCTCATCACAAGTTCACCTCCCAATAATTCAATAGTTATAACCAAGTTATGATCCCCATCGAATCCCTGCCTCCTTTCTGCAGGATGTCTGGGTGGTAGGAGCTTAATTGACTCTTCAAGTTTAACAACGAAGCTGTGCACAATGGCAACATCAGTGATGCTATGATGTCACAGTATCACAGGTTTAGGTCACAAAGCACCAAACCCAGAACAAGCTCCACAATTCAGCACATATTGGAATGAGTTCAATGGCTGAAGAGAAGTTATAGCGATGAGAAAAATGGGAAATGTCATTCTGGTTGAAGTTAGAGATGTGGTGGCCTGAGATAGAGGTTAAAATGCACAAATATTTGGGCAGTATAGTTGCAGCTTTATCTAAACTGATCTGGGGGCTTGTTATTTACACCAGATGAAAAAATGTTCCTTTCTCCAGAACTGACATCCCTAACATTAAAAATAACCCACCCCCCATCCCCCCAACACATGAAAAAATACAGTCCATTTCAAATAGCTTCTCCAATTGCTCAGTTGGCTAAATGTAGCATGAGCTAAGGTCTGAGGTTCAATTACTGGTCTGTGCTGAGTTAGCTAATGACAAGAAAGTAGTGCTTGGAGGACAATTGGTCTCCCTGAAGGGGACACAATCTTTCAGAGTTCTTGCGCCCGATCACTCGACAGTAACTCCTGCTGGAAGATGTGCACGTGGATATGCCTGGTAAGGACAGGATCATGTGCAGCAGTGATGTCCCCATAGTTGAATAGACTTCCAACACTCAGCGTCTAGGCTCACACATGGAAAAATGGCCACAGTGGAGCTACTAGAGCATTAGAACATAAGAAATAGGAGCAGGAGTAGGCCATGTGGCCCCTCGAGCCTGCTCCGCCATTCAATAAGATCCTGGCTGACCATCGACCTCAACTCCACTTTCCCGCCCGATCTCCATGTCCCTTGATTCCCCTAGAGTCCAAAAATCTATCTAGCTCAACCTTGAATATATTCAGAGACTCAGCATCCACAGCCCTCTGGGGCAGAGAATTCCAGAGATCCACCACCCTCAGTGAAGAAATTCCTCCTCATCTCAGTCTCCTCCTCATTGCGTGCGCCAGTGGAACTGTGCTTCACAATGAGTCACCAGCCGCAGGAGAGGAGGGGGAAATAGGAAAGAAAGTTGGGCGGGGAATGCAGTAAATAAAGTGTCCAATGCTCCATAAGGTTTTACAGATCAGTGCTATGGTAGCAATGTTGCACGGTATGGTGCGCCGGTGCACTGCACTACAGAGCAGTGAGAGACAGAGATTTTCTCGCCTAATTTCCCTTTCTCAGCCGTGCTGCCGTACTAAGTGAGACTGCAGGGAGTGATGGAAATGCAGACAGTGTTACCCCTGCGACAGCTCATCCTAGCGGCTAACTTTCAGAGTGGCATGGCAGAGGCTTGGAAGAGAAGCGGTTTGAGAGTGCCTTTAGCTGCAGGTGCTGTGCCCCACAAGGAAACAACAACACAACAGCTTGTATTTATTTAGCGCCTTTAACATAGTAAAATGTCCCAAAGTACTTCACAGCAGTGTTATAAGACAAAACAAATACATTTGACACCGAGCCACATAAGAAGAAATTAGGGCAGGTGACCAAAAGCTTGATCAGAGATAGGTTTTAATGAGTGTCCTAAAGGAGGAAAGAGAGGCAGAGAGATTTAGGGAGGGAGTTCCAAAGCTTAGGGTCCAGGCAACAGAAGGCACGGCCACCAATAGTTGAGCAGTTATAATCAGGGATGCTCAAGAGGGCAGAATTTGAGGAGCGCAGATATCTCGGGGGTTGTGGGGCTGAAGGATATTACAGATCTAGGGAGGGGCAAGACCATGGAGGGATTTGTAAATAAGGATGAGAATTTTGAAATCGAGGCGCTGTATGAGGAGAACACAAAAAACCTGCAAAAGGACATAGACAGGCTAAATGAGTGGGCAAAAATTTGGCAGATGGAGTATAATGTTGGAAAATGTGAGGTTATGCAAGTTATTATTTAAATGGAGAAAAATTGCAAAGTACTGCAGTAGAGGGACCTGGGGATCCTGGTGCATGAAACACAAAAGGTTCATATGCAGGTTCAGCAAGTGATCAGAAAGGCCAATGGAATTTTGGCCTTTATTGCAAAGGGGATGGAGTATAAAAGCAGGGAAGTCTTGCTACAGTTATACAGGGTATTGGTGAGGCCACACCTGGAACGCTGTGTACAGTTTTGGTTTCCATATTTAAGAAAGGATATACTTGCTTTGGAGGCAGTTCAGAGAAGCTTCACGAGGTTGATTTTAAAGATGAGAGGGTTGACTTATGAGGAAAGGTTGAATAGGTTGGGCCTCTACTCATTGGAATTCAGAAGAATGAGAGGTCATCTTATCAAAACGTATAAGATTATGAGGGGGCTTGACAAGGTGGATACTAGAGGATGTTCCCACTGATAGGAGAGACTAGAACTAGAGGGCATAATCTTAGAATAAGGGGCCGCCCAGATGAGGAGGAATTTCTTCTCTCAGAGGGTTGTAAATCTGTGGAATTTGCTGCATCAGAGAGCTGTGGAAGCTGGGCATTGAATAAATTTAAGACAGAGATAAACAGTTTCTCAACCAATAAGAGAATAAGGGGTTATGGGGAGTGGGCAGGGAAGTGGACCCGAACCCATTATTGGATCAGCCATGATCATATTAAATGGCGGAGCAGGCTTGTGGGGTCATATGTCCTACTTCTGCTCCTATTTCTTATGTTCTTAACCGAGAGCCAATGTAGGTCAGCGAGCACAGGGGTAATGGGTGAACGGGACTTGGTGCGAGTTAGGACATGGGCTGCCAAGTTTTGGATGACCTCAAGTTTACGTAGGGTAGCATATGGGAGGCCAGCCAGGAGTGCAGGAAATAAAGACTAAGAACAAATAAAGCATCTTCCGGAAAACTTTATAATATGGTGGCAACATTATTTATCGGGGAGTGAAAAAAGACAACTTAGTTTACAGAACCTGTTTTTCCCCAATCAGGTCATGTTGGAATCCTCGATATACCTGACGCTGTCGGTGTACAGCGGATGCTGTTTATTGGCAGCCCTTGCTTCCTGCTTCCTGCCGATCGAGACATTGGGGCGAGGTCTACAGGAGTCCAGCCAGCGCGAGTGGGGCCAGGAAATGGTGGGCAGGTCGCATCGCTCAAGCAGCTCAACCAGGAGCACCTAGAGTGAGTTTGTCGCGAGAACAGCCAGCTCTTGGAGGGGGGGGAGGGGGAAAGAAGCAGACAACATTGTGATCATTACTAACATACACCCATTCTGCTGGTTAAGAAAACAACAGCGTGAGTATAAGGTGGGAAGAACATATCGTGCGTTGCTCATTTATATAAAACAAATTGGGGAAGAACCCTCCCGGCAGTCTTGTGATGTCGGACTAAAGGCACCCATAAAGGATTGGAAAGTAAAGGTAGAATGTAAGGGGAGGGACCTGCCTGTCATACCTTGTCACTTACCCAGCCAAGATACAGACAAACTTTGTTATTACAAATTGCTCCCATACATTCTTTCCCCCTACCGTCAATCAACCCCATACACTGAGAATGGAAATATTTGTAACAGGAAATACAACGTATATTAACAAATGAACTACAAACTATTATGGGTATCCATGCAACTTCAATAAGCTGCTCCGAGCACTCTCTTACGGTTGCAATGCAGTCTCGTTTTCAATGAGTCTCAACTCTATTGCACAGAAGGTAACCAGAAAATGTGCACCGAAAGCGCACTGTTCAAACAAACTCTGCAGATGTGATGCTATGTGTGGACAGCTGGTGCACGAGGGGGACTTGCTTTTTATCATTGCAACAGAAGATGCAACCAAACAAGAAATAGACTCAATGTGAGTGTGAAGCAGGAAGCCCCGGTCATCTTCATGAAAACAAGCAACCTCATTAAAAACCAGTTTGTATTAGCAAGGTTTGTCTGTGATATTGTACCATGCGATGGGACTGCTTAATAAACCTGTAACTTTAAAACAATAAAACACGTGTTTGGAGCTGCACCTCTTTATGGGAAACTCAGTTATATACTGAGAAAGTCAATATTTCCAACAGGAAATTTATGTATATTAACACGTATGAACACAACACTATAGCTGCCCGCTAAACTTCAACAAGCTGGTCTTGTATCAGATGTATTGCTAAGCTTGCGATGTCACAATATGAATCTCATATTGGTAACTATGTCACCTCTATCACAATCGGCAACTTCCTGTTGCTTAGCTGTCACAATAGGTCATTCCCCATTGCTAATCCAACTTGATCATTCCTTGTTAGTAAGTCATTAAAATTATAATGGGACATTCACTGTTGCGGTACCAACAATGTTGCAATTGGCTATTCCCTGTTGTCAATGTTTCCTTTAAACAGCTGCGCAGGGCTCCAGGGAGCCGGTGAGTCGGTTTTTTAATTGAAAAAAACACGCATGCGCAGAACTTTGAATGGGTCACACAGCCCGTTAAAGGGGCCATGCGCCCCCCTCCCCCCACCCCCCCCCCGGCCAAAAAGAAAATAGTGAACATTGCCTGATACTACACCAAAAGCCAATACCTGATGCCATAAGGGTTGTCTTGATTTGAACTTACTAAGGGCCATGCTTTAAGTACATTCCAACACATTTTCCTGAAGTTAGAAAAGTTTGAATTTCTAACTTTTGATATTTCTCATAGCAAATTTCAGTCATGTGCAAGGGGAATATCACAAGTACAACCATTCTCAGTTACACATACGATTGTACTTGGTAAATGGGGTGTGTACTTGCCCAACAGGATTGGCTAAACCCCCACCACCCCCAACCCACGCATTCTACTCGTCAACTCGCCAATCCTCTCTTCCATTCACTCCATATCTCTGCTTGAACCAGTATCACTCTCACTCCCTCATTGAGAATCATGGAACATTAACCAATCTTATAAAGACCCAATGACAGCAGAACTCTAACAGGGCTCAGCATGTCACGCATGAATGTCTTAGTGTATGTACTCCTACATGGCACTATAATAGCTGCATTAAACTCGCATTTAATTAATTTAGAAAAATTGAGAATAAACAATGGTGCAGATTTATGGTTTATTTGGGCTGGTGAGGTGGGCGTTTTGACCTGCAAATCATGCTCACTTTTGCCCAAGAGAAGTTGCTTGTGTGACTAGAAATGAAGACGAGCATTCGTACAGCATTTTTAATGCCTTGCAAACATCCTAAAGCACTTTGAATATAATTACCTTAAACTGTAATCACTGTTGTTATGCACACAGCAAGATCCACAAGCGATAATGCAATGAATGATTCTGTTTATGGTGGTGGTGTTGGAGGTGGAAATGTTGCCTAACTCACCCACTGTGTTTGGAGACCCTCCCACAGGGCCTCCAATTCCCCCCACAAGGCTTTCCCTCCTGCTACTCCTTCGGCCCCCGATCTTCACCTGACCCTCTGCGTGCTGGTCCCGACTCACAATACTTCTCAGAGACCCCGCCTCCCCGTGTTGTCCTGGCCCCCGATCCTCCTCAGACCCCGACCCTCCTGTGCTGGTTCCAGCCCCCGATCTACAGTGACGCTGTCCCGCCCCCATGCTCCCATGGATTCCTACTTGGCCCCCCGAGACTCTTTGGACCCCCTCGTGCTCCGACCGGCCTCCACACGCCCCCACCTTCCCTACCCTCTAATCTGGCTGGCTGCCATGCAAATCAGCCCCTACTGTAAATTTGGTACTGCCTGTGGGAAACCCGTTCGCCCAGGTTTCCCAACTACTTCGGAGCACCCCTCGCTCCCAGCCCACCTTCCCCATTAAAATTCAGCCAAGTGAGTCCTCACTTAGAAGTTGGCTTTTTGTGATTACTGTGGTGACAAGCTAAACACAAAAACTGACCGTTGAAATGTGTGCCGTTTTAGTTCACTCACAGGTAGTACACAGAATTGAATATCCTACCCCTCTCTGCCCAAAGATTATCTCCTTTCCCAGCCCAGAAGATAGCAGATAGCCTGCTCTCAGATCTCTACCAATGCATGATTGATTCACTCGCTGAATTCTCCAGTTCTCCCTGTGGGGAACTAGCTTGTTTCTATACTGTATCTCCCTGATTGAACGTTTAATGATAAGCTGCATGCAATTGGGCTTATCAAAAGAGGGTTAGTCCTGTCTCTGATGTGCCACTGCTTCCTCTGACAGGGCAGGAGTGTAATTCACGAGTTAGAACTGGAAGTTAAAACCTCAATTTTGTAGCTAAATTAAAGTTCACCTCCAAAATGTTGATGAATTAGGCCTAATTTCCATACAGTGTGCATCTCCTCTTTAATGTGATTGTGAAATATGCATCTGACCATGCAGTGCAGATTTATATGCAATGCATGATAATTTGGCCTCAGAAACGTCACACCTCAAAAGTGTCACACCTCGGGGCATCAAAAACAAACTGGCTCAAATAACTATTTATCTGTTAAGTTACCAAATATCAGATTGATTAAACATGAATAAATTAAACGTAACAAGGGAAAACGAGCAATGAGCATCAAATCCCTCAATTTGTTTTCAAAACTTGGTTTTGTGAGACAAGTATCAATCATATTGCTCAAATAATTTATTCACACTGTTTTCGACTGCGATTATCTTTACTCACTCAGATGAGTGCATACACCTAGAAGTAACACATAGAACATGACAAGCTCGTTAAAAAATTACAGTTTTGAAAGAAACTGAATAAACTCAGCCACAAAATTAATTATTTAATTGTCTTGGCCAATATTTATCCCTCAATCAACTTAAATTAAAAAAAACAGATTATCTGGGCATTATCACATTGCTGTTTGTGGGAGCTTGTTGTGTGCAAATAGTCTGCCACGTTTCCCACATTGCAACAGTGACTACACTCTAAAAAGTACTTCATTGGCTGTAAAGCGCTTTGAGACGTCCAGTGGTCGGGAAAGGTGTATATAAATGCAAGTCTTTCTTTAATGTATCTAATGCCTCCAAGAAGTTTCCACCATCAAGGCCTGCCCTTCTGTCTGGTGTTTGAGTTGTAAATGTCACCTGAGGTTTGGGTGCTAGAATGGCTAGTTCTATGAACAAATTGTGTGTGTGTGAGATGCCTCATAGGAGTTGTAGATTCACCTTGCTTCTGTGGAACTGCAATACCCAGAGTGCACCATAACAACTTCCATTTAAGTGGTGTCTTTAACGTAGAAAAAATGCGCTTCACAGAGGCGTATTGAGAGTACGGTAGCAAAGTGATTATGTTACTGGACTAGTAATTCAGAGGCCTGGACTAATGATCCAGAGATGTGGGTTCAAATCCCACCATGGCAGTTGGAGCATTTAAATTCAGTTAATTAAATAAAAAGCTAATTTCAGTAATGGTGACCATGAAACTAACGGATTGTTGTTAAAAAAAAATCTGGTTCACGATTGTCCTTTAGGGAAGGAAATTTGCCGTCCTTACCCAGTCTGGCCTATATGTGACTCCAGAACCCCAGCAATATGCCCTCTGTGGTTCAAGAAGGTGTCACCTTCACGAGGGTATTTAGTGATGGGCAATAAATGCCGGCCTTGGCAGTGATGACCACATCCCATGAACGAATAAAAACATTTGTTAAAAAATGGATGCTGAGACAAAGAAGGAGCATTAGGAGGGAGGACCAAAAGCTTGGGCATAGAGGTGTGTTTTAAGGAGGGTCTTAAAGGTGGAGAGGCAGAGGGATGGGAAATTCCAGAGTGGGATCTAGATGACTGAAGGCACAGCCACCAATGGTGAGGGGAAGAGAAGGGAGGATACACAAGAGGCCAGAGTCAGAGGAATGGAGTGTTCTGGTGGGATTGTAAGGCTAGCAGAGGTTAGGAATTATGTAGGGGGTGAGGCCATGAAAGGATTTAAACATGAGGTGGAGAACTTTAAATTGGAGATGTTGAAGGACCGAGCCAACATAGGTCAGCATGGACAGGAGTGATGGGTGAGTGGGACTTGGTGTGGGATAGGATATGGACTGCAGAATTTTGGATGAACTGAAATTTACAGAGCGTGGTGGTCGGAGGCCATCAGAAGAGCATTCAAATAGTCGGGTTTGGAGGTGCCAAGGGCATGGATGTGAGTTTCAGCAGCAGATGAGCTGAGGCACGGGCGGAGGCAGGTGATGTTCTATACTGTATCTCGGTGAAAGTAAGAGGTCTTTGTGATGGAAAGCATATGGGGTCAGAAGTTCAGCTTGGGGCTAAATAGTATGCCAAGGTTGTAAACACTGGTTCAATCTAAGGTAGTATCTAAAGAGGGGGATGGAATTGGTGGCAAGAGTACAGAGTTTGAGCTGAAACTGATGGCTTCCTACAATGTTACAATGACCAGGTAGACGAGGGCAAGGGAATTCGAACTTATGTAGTCAAATTTTGTGTGTGAGAGAAGTGTCTCATAGTTTTCACTCTGCTCCTGTGGTACTAAAATACCTAGGGGTAGAAATTCATGCCGCAAAGTGGGCAGTATCGGATCGGCAGTGCCCGATATTCAGTTTCATTGACAGCAATTAAGTTGAATATCAGGCGTTGCGTGTATCTGGCAAGCGATTTGATACTGCCCAATTTTGTGGCAATGCCTGACACATATTTCTATTCCCTAGAATGTGCCATGACAAACAGGCAGAAAATCTGCAAACACCTGTGAGGCACAAGTGGTAGAAAGAACTATCAAAAGTAAGATTTAATATTTCAGCATGTTATAGTTTGAGCCAATAAATAAAAATACTGACAAAACTGTATTTTTTGGGGATAATTCTTTGTGCTTCTGAGGGGTTGATATGTAGGCCAGCGACACAGCGGGGATATTTATTAAGTGGGAAAACGTGAGGTTATCCACTTTGGTGGGAAGAATAAAAACGCAAATTATTATTTAAATGGAAACTACAAAATGCTGCAGTGCAGAGGGATCTGGGGGTCCTCGTACATGAAACACAAATAGTTAGTGTGTATCTGTAAAGCATGCACTCCCAGGTTCCGCCACCAGGGAGCTCATCCCCTGAAGTCCCAAGGGATGCCAGCATCCCTTGGGAGCACTGTATATAAGCCGACCCCCAAGGCTTGTTCCTCACTCTGGAGTGTCTTATTGTTACTTTAACCTCCCTGTGTGCAGCCTCATCTGTGTTAGGAACACAATAACTGGCGACGAGAATACGAATCCAATGCAAAGATGCAGCAAATTGTGGGCATCCTGGAGAAGTTCTCAGAGGGTGAGGACTGGGAAGCCTATGTCGAACGGCTAGGCGTACTTTGTAGCCAACGAGCTGGACGGAGAAGGAAGTGCTGCAAAAAGGAGAGCGATCCTCCTCACAGTCTGAGGGGCACCGACCTACAGCCTCATGAAGAATCTTCTGGCTTCGGTGAAACCCACAGATAAGTCATATGAGGAGCTGTGTACACTGGTTCAGGTGCATCTTAACCCGAGGGAGAGCATGCTGATGGCGAGATAGTGGTTCTACACGTGCCAGCGATCTGAAGGTCAGGAAGTGGCGAGCTACGTCGCCGAGCTAAGGCGACTTGCAGGACACTGTGAGTTTGATGGCTACCTGGAGCAAATGCTCAGAGACTTTTTTGTACTGGGCATTGGCCACGAGACCATCCTATGAAAACTTTTGACTGTAGAGACACTGACCCTCAGTAAGGCCATTGCGATAGCACAGGCGTTTATATCCACCAGTGATAAAACCAAACAAATCTCTCAGCACACAAGTGCTAGCAATGTTCATAAATTAACTGGAACTGTGTTTGCGAGCAGAAATGTACAGGGCAGAACCCACGAGTCTGCAACTGCCAGCAGGCCTCAGGTGACTCATGGTCTCCAACAAAGGATGAATGCAAGACAATTCACACCTTGTTGGTGTTGTGGAGGCTTCCATTCAGCCTATTCATGCCGCTTCAAAGGGTATGTTTGCAAGAGCTGTGGAACAATGGGGCACCTCCAACGAGCTTGCAAATGAGCTGCAAGCTCTGCAAAACCTGCTAACCACCACGTGGCAGAGGAAGATCGGTCCATGGTGGATCAAAGCAATTTCGAGCCTCAGAGAGGTACACGGGGTGCACACATTTTTGACGAAATGTCCACCTATAATGCTAAATGTAAAATTGAACGGCTTACCCATAGCCATGGAACTGGATACTGGCGCTAGCCAATCCATCATGAGTAAAAAGATGTTTGAGAGACTGTGGTGCAACAAGGCATTCAGACCAGCCCTGAGCCCCATCCACACGAAACTGAGAACGTACACCAAAGAGCTGATCACTGTCCTGGGCAACGCCATGGTTAAGGTCACCTACGAGGGCACGGTGCACGAACTGCCACTCTGGATTGTCCCGGGCGAAGGCCCCACACTGCTTGGAAGGAGCTGGCTGGGCAAAATCCGCTGGAACTGGGATGACATCCGAGCGCTAGCACATGTCGATGAAGCCTCGTACCCAGGTTCTTAACAAATTTCCTTTCATTTTTGAGCCAGGCATTGGAAACTTTTCCGGGGCGAAGGTGCGGATCCACTTGGTCCCAGAGGCACGAGCGGTACTTCACATGATGAGTGAGAGAGTGGAAATCGAGCCGGACAGGCTGCAACACGAGGGCATCATCTCCCTAGTGGAATTCAGCGAGTGGGCCAGCCCAATTGTTCCAGTACTCAAAGGTGATGGCACGGTCAGGATTTGCGGCGATTATAAAGTAACTATTAATCGTTTCTCGCTACAGGACCAATACCCGCTACCTAAGGCAGATGACCTATTTGCGAGGCTGGCAGGAGGCAAGATATTCATCAAGCTCGACCTGACTTCGGCCTACATGACGCAGGAGCTGGAGGAGTCTTCGAAGGGCCTCACCTGCATCATCAGGCACAAGGGACTGTTCATCTACAACAGATGCCCGTTTGGAATTTGATCGGCTGCAGCGATCTTCCAGAGAAACATGGAGAGCCTACTCAAGTCGGTACCACACACAGTGGTCTTTCGGGACACCGCCGAGCACCTACAAAACCTGGAGGAGGTCCTCCAGCGACTGGATCGCTTAGGGCTGCGGCTGAAGAGGTCGAAATGCGTCTTCATGGCAACAGAAGTGGAGTTTCTGGGGAGAAAGATCGCGGCGGACGCCATTCAGCCCACAGACGCTAAGTCAGAAGCTATCAGGAATGCGCCCAGGCCACAGAATGTCACGGAGCTGCGGTCATTCCTGGGACTCCTCAACTATTTTGGTAACTTCCTACCGGGGGGTTAAACACCCTCTTAGAACCCCTACATGTGTTATTGCATAAAGGTGAGAACTGGGTATGGGGAAAAAAACCAAATAATTGCTTTTGAGAAAGCCAGAAACATTTTATGCTCCAACAAGCTGCTTGTATTGTTTAACCCATGTAAAAGACTTGTGCTCGCATTTGATGCGTCGTCATATGGAGTCGGGTTTGTATTACAACAAGCTAACGTTGCGGGGAAGTTGCAACCTGTCGCTTATGCTTCCAGGAGCTTGTCTAAGGTCGAGAGGGCCGACAGCATGATTGAGAAAGAGGCATTAGCATATGTTCGGGGTAAAGAAAATGCATCCGTACCTGTTTGGCCTCAAATTTGAGCTGGAAACCGATCACAAGCCCCATATATCCCTGTTTGCTGAAAACAAGGGGATAAATACTAATGTCTCAGCCCGCATACAAAGATGGGCACTCGCGCTATCAGCGTATAACTATACCATCCGCCACAGGCCAAGCACCAAGAACTGTGCGGATGTTCTCAGTCGGCTTCTATTGCCCACCATGGGGGTGGAAATGGCACAGTCTGCAAACTTGTTGATGGTGGAGCAGCCCGCAGACTTGTTGATGGTCATGGAAGCGTTTGAAAATGATAAATCACCTGTCACGGCCCGCCAGATTAGGTCTTGGACCAGCCAAGATCCTCTGCTGTCCCTAGTAAAAAAAACTGTGTACTACATGGGAGCTGGGTCAGCATCCCCGTTGAAATGCAAGAGCTATTCAAGCCGCTCCAGCGGCGAAAGGACGAGCTGTCCATTCAGGCAGACTGCCTGTTTTGGGGTAACCACGTAGTGCTACCAAAAAAGGGCAGGGAGACGTTCATCTCGGATCTCCACAGTACACACCCGGGTATAGTAATGATGAAAACGATAGCCAGATCCCACGTGTGGTGGCCCGGTATCAACTCTGACTTAAGAGTCCTGTGTACGGCAATGCCGCATGTGTGCTCAGTTGAGCAACGCGCCCAGAGAGGCACCACTAAGTTTGTGGGCCTGGCCCTCCAGACCATGGTCGAGGATCCATGTCGACTATGTGGGCCCGTTTCTCGGTAAAATGTTCCTGGTGGTGGTGGATGCTTTTTCAAAATGGATTGAATGTGAAATAATGTCGGGAAGCACCACCACCACCACCATTGAAAGCCTGAGGGCCATGTTTGCCTCCCACGGCCTGCCTGACATACTGGTCAGTGACAACGGGCCATGTTTCACCAGTGCCGAATTTAAATAATTCATGACCCGCAATGGGATCAAACATGTCACCTCGGCCCCGTTTAAACCAGCCTCCAAAGGGCAGGCAGAGCCTTCAACGAGTCACAGAAGGCTCAATCCAAACCCGCCTGTCCCGAGTACTGCTCAGCTACCGCACGAGACCCCACTCGCTCACAGGTGTGCCCCTGGCTGAGCTACTCATGAAAAGGAGACTCTCGCTGGTTCATCCCAACCTGCATGATCAGGTAGAGAGCAGGCGGCAGCAATAAAATGTAAATGATGGTCGCGCCACTCTGTCACGGGAAATTGATCTGAATGACCTGTGTATGTGCTAAACTATGGACATGGTCCCAAGTGGATCGCGGGCACGGTGATAGCTAAAGAAGGGAATAGGGTGTTTGTAGTCAAACGAGACAATGAACAAATTTGCAGAAAGCACCTGGACCAAATGAGGCTGCGGTTCACAGACTGCCCTGAACAACCCACAGCAGACACCACCTTTTTCGAGCCCAAAACACACACCCAAAGGATCAATGACACCACACCGGACCAGGAAATCAAACCCATCACGCCCAACAGCCCAGCAAGGCCTGGCTCACCTAGCAGTCCTGCAGGGCCAACAACACGCCAGCCCAGCGAGGGCACAGCCAACACACCAAAACAGACATTTGTACCGAGGCGGTCCACCAGGGAAAGAAAGGCTCCCGACCGCCTCACCTTGTAAATAGTTTTCACTTTGACTTTGCGGGGGGAGTGATGTTGTGTATATGTAAAGCATGCACTCCCAGGTTCCGTCACCAGGGAGCTCATCCCCTGAAGTCCCAAGGGATCCCAGCATCCCTTGGGAGCACTGTATATAAGCCAGCCCCTAAGGCCTGTTCCTCACTCTGGAGTGACTTATTGAAGACTGAGGTCACTGTTACTTTAACCTCCCTGTGTGCAGCCTCATCTGTGTTAGGAACATAATAGTTAGCATGCAGGTACAGCAAGTAATCAGTAATCAAATGGAATGTTGGCCTTTATTGCAAGGGGGATGGAGTATTAAAGTAGGGAAGTCTTGCTACAACTGTACAGGACATTGGTGACGCCACACCTGGAGTACTGCATACAGTTTTGGTCTCCTTATTTAAGGAGGGATATATTTGTATTGGAAGCAGTTCAGGGAAGGTTCACTTGGTTGATTCCTGAGATGAAGGCGTTGTCTTATGAGGAAAGATGAGCAGGTTGGGCCTATACTTGTTGGAGTTTAGAAGAATGAGAGGTGATCCTATTGAATATAAGATACTGAGGGGGCTTGACAGGGTAGATGCAGAGAAGATGTTTCCCCTCGTAGGAGAATCCAGAACTAGGGGGCATAGTTTCAGAATAAGGGGTCGCCCATTTAAAATGGATGAGGATGAATTTCTTCTCAGAGGGTCGTGAATCTTTGGAATTCTCTACCCCAGAGAGCTGTGGAAGCCAGGTCATTGAATATATTCAAGGCTGAGATTGACAGATTCTTGAACTACAAGGGACTCAAGGGTTATGGGGAACAGACAGAAAAGTGGAGTTGAGGCAGAGATCAGATCAGCCATGATCTTATTGAATAGTGGAGCAGGCTCGAGGGGCTAAATGGCCTACTCCTGTTCCTATTTCATCTGTTCTTATGTTCTGTGATGCTGACCTCAGACATTGGGTGGCTGGAGTTGGTTAGTTAGCTGGGCCTGGCTGATCATAAACAAGGACCACCCGTTCAGGCACAGGTCATTGGAGATTCAACAATGAATGAAACACGTCCCAGAACAGTGCTATGCCAACAACAGTTCCACCGAGAACTAGAAATCTACCATGGGAGAGGTTAAAAACTCTATTCTAATCACATAAACAATCCAAGTAAAAAGATGTTGGAGAAGGAGCAGGAAAAATAAACAAATATATAAAAGTACAAAGCAAAATCTTGCGGATGCTGGAAAACGTTAGAGATGGAACGAGTTTTTAAGCACGTGTAGGAGCAGGGAAAGGCGGGGGAGAGGAGGGAAGGTCTGTGATAAGGTGGAAGGCAGAAGAGATTAAGAGCCAAAAGGGATGATGGTGCAAGGCAAAAGGAGATGGTAATGGGACACGTTAAGAAACAAAAGATGAGTCTAGATAGGGTGTAAATGGAAAAATCATTAACAGCTGCCATGGGAAAAAGAGAAAAAAAATTAGGACAGGGGTTACGGTCTGAAATTGTTGAATTCGTTGTTCAGTCCAGAAGGCTATAAAGTGCCTAAATGAAAGATGAGGCACTTTGCTATAAACCACATAAAAAAATTAGCATCACAAGTAAAAACTGCAAAACCATGGTGGAAGGTAGGGTAAAAACAATCAGATTAAACAAGTTTTGTAAAGTAACTAGTAGTACAAATATTCTTTTTGTTAAGCCTGTATCTTTCATTATCAGTAAGGTGTGTATTCCCTCGAGTTGGTGATGTGATATATTATGTCAGTAAATGTACTGTATTACAGTATAGACAAATTACCGTTGCGTTGATTCTGTAGCAGGGTTGTGGTAAACATCAGAAATTGCACTCCAGCTCCTGGACGACTCATGAACAACAATACAAGAGATCTATTACATAAAAACTCTGAGGGTTCAGATGACATTTATAAACTGCTTGACTTCTTGTGGTTCAGGTTATCATTCAAACCTCAAATAGATGCTAGCCTTTAACTCACTCAGTTATCTGCCATATAAATCAACCCAACCTCTTGGTTGCATTCCTGCCTTTAATTTACTCCTGGTTGTCTGTTATTTTATATATTAACCATCTGAATCCCTCAATTAGATGACAACCCATAACTTACTCCCATATATAAACCATCCAAATGTAACCCTTGATTAAACTACAGCCAGTTATTCACTCCCAGGAATTACTTTTTCTATTTACCACCGAGGACATGTCATATCATTTCATAGATGCTGCATATTCGTTTTGTAACCATGTTACCAACCCCAGAAAGATCATTGGATTGAAATTGGACAGAGAATTCATACAAATGTGTTAATTTTGTTACTAATATCAAACACAATAAAACCCACAAGTCTTTGCAAATCTCCATGGTCCAAGTGGAAAAAGGCATATTTGGCACTATTATGTGGCCAATTTTGATTGATTGCAAATGTCATTGTGTTCAATTGATGCAACCTTTGTTCCACCAATGTTCTGGGAAAGGAGGGGAGTTTTGAGGCTCCGTAAAATTCACGGCTGTGTCCATGGTGATTTCTTCTGTGTTTGCTTATAAGCAGGGCAGGGCAGAATTGATCTCCAAATCCCATGGAGACTCCCATGGAATTATCAGGGAGGTTTGGGTCTCTGCGTTCCTCTCTGGCAATGGTGCGGGTATCAGTGTTGGCTTGTTTCAAATTGTGTTTGTGAATACCAGTCCCGAATTACCTGGGCTTCTTGTGAGCTCTTTTAATTCCGAACTGTAAGAATGTGTTCAACGTGAGTACGAACGTGGACCTGCACAGCGCATTAATAAATGAATACTGTGCTTTGATATTCAATGTGCACCTACAGATGCTTGTGTATATCAGGTAACTACCGTCTTGTGTTCGAATGTATTTTAACTTGTTCTCCAAGCGGTGAACTGGAGCATTTTACTGTTTACAAAATATATGCAGTGTTTGCATGACAGCCTGTCACTGCTAGACAATGTTTTTCTGATTGATGTAAATATGTTACTTCAAATTAACAGGACAAAAATGTACTTAATGATATTAATGTCTGCATTTAAATATAAAAAGATCATAATTTTATTAAATAAAGATTCTTTTTGTAATTGATTTTAAGTTTTATTGGCTAATTTACAACAACAATCGTAACGCGTTTATATAGCACCTTTAATATAGTAAAATGCCCCAAGGCGCTTCACAGGAGCGTTATAAAACAAAATTTGACACTAAGCTACAAGGAGATACTGGGACAGACTTGGTCAAAGAGGTAGGTTTTAAGCTGCGTCTTAAAGGAGGAGAGAGGTAGAGAGGCAGAGAGGCTTAGGGAGAGAATTCGAGAGCTTAGGGCCTTGGCAGCTGAAGGCACGCCCACCAATGGTTGAGCAATTATAATCAGGGATGCTCAAGAGGCCAGAATTAGACGAGTGTAGATATCTTGGAGGGTTGTGGGGCTGGAGGAGATTACAGAGATAGGGAGGGGTGAGGCCATGGAGGGATTTGAAAGCAAGAATGAGAATTTTAAGATCGAGGCTCAACTGGGAGCCAATGTAGATCAGCAAGCACAGGAGTGAGGGTGAACGGGACTTGGTGCAAGTTAGGATACAGACAGCAGAGTTTTGGATGACCTCATGTTTATGGATGGTAGAGCGTGAGAGGCCGGCCAGGAGTGCATTGGAATAGTCAAGTTTAGAGATAACAAAGGCATGGATGAGGGCTTCAGCAGTGGATGAGTTGAGGCAGGAGCGGAGTCAGGCAATATTCCAGAGGATGAAACAGGCTGTCTTAGTGATGGTGCGGATATGTGGTTGAAAGCTCATCTCGGGGTCAACTATAACACCAAGGTTACAAAAGGTCTGCTTCAGCCTCAGACAGTTGCCAAGGAGAGGGATGGAATCAGTGGCTGGGAAACGGAATTTGTGGTGGAGACCGAAGACAATGGCTTCGATCTTTCTAATATTTCATTAGAGGAAATTTCTATTCATCCAGAACTGGATGTCAGGCAAGCAGTCTGACAATTTAGAGAGCGTGGAGAGTCAACAAAAGAGCTGGGTGTCATCAGTGGAAACTGACGCTGTGTTTTCAGATGATGTCGCCAAAGGGCAGCATTTAGATGAGAAATAGGAAGGGGCCAAGGATAGATCCTTGGGGGACACCAGAGGTAACGATGTGGGAGCGGGAAGAGAAGCCTGCAATGGCGATTCTCTGGCTATGATTAGAGATAAGAATGGAACCTGGCGAGTGCAATCCCACCCAGCTGACGACAGTGGAGAGGCGTTGGAGGAGTATGGTGTCAAAGGCTGCAGGCAGGTTGAGAAGGACGAGGAGGGATAGTTTACCATTATCACAACCACATAGGATGTAATTTGTGACTTTAATAAGAGCTGTTTCGGTACTGTGGCGGGGCGGAAATCTGATTGCAGGGATTCAAACATGGAATTGCGGGAAAGATGAGCTCGGATTTGGAAGGCAACAACACGTCCAAGGTCTTGGGAGAGGAAAGGGATGTTGGAGATGGGCTTCTAAGGATGGAGGGGTCAAGGGTTGTTTTTTTTGAGAGGGGTGGTGACAGCATATTTAAAGGAGAGGCGGACAGTACCCGAGGAGAGAGAACTATTAACAATAGCAGCTAACTAATGGGAGCCGGGAAGGGAAGTTGGGTGGTCAGCAGTTTAACGGGAATAGGGTGCAGGCAATGGGCCTCATGGACAAGATGAAGAGGGCACGAGGGGAGATAGGAGATAAACTAAAGAAAGATGCTAGTTCAGGGCTAGGGATGGGGAAACTTAGGGGAACGTTTGGCTCAGTGGGCTCGGGGAAGGGAGGTAAATGCCAGACTCAGCTGATCGGATGGTCTCAATCTTAGTGACAAAGAGGCCCATGAGCTCCTCGCACTTATTGTTGGAGGTGAGGGTGGAGGAGACAGGGGAGAGGGGTTTGCAATAGAGAAAAGAAGCCGGGATTTATCTTTGCATTCCAGAATGATCCTGAAATAGTGAGTAGTTTTAGCAGACGAGAGCAGGACCTGATAGTGCTTTATGTGGTCCAGCCCGATCTCATGGTGAATGGCTAAACCAGTTGTCCGCCATATTCATTCAAGTCTGCATCCCTTGCGCTTAAGGGAGCAGAGATGAGGGCCGTACCAGGGGGAATGGCCAGGTTGAGAGAGTGTAATGCTTTTAGTGGGGACTGGGCATCAAAGGTGGGGGTGAGGGTGTGGTTGAGCAGATCGGTAGCTACAGAAATATCATGGTGAATAGAGGGCAAAAGACTGAACAGTTGGGATTTTGAAAGTGCAGATTTAAGTGAATTGGGAGGGAGTTTTTTCCAGGGGCAGACACAAAAGGAAGTAGGGTTTGGAGGGGGAAGGAATATGTGGGTAGGGAGCGATACAAGGAAGTGATCAGAGATGGCCTTATCTGTGATTGACACGATGGGAGTACTGAGAACACCTGAGATGGCAAGGTCAAAGGGGTGGCCATGAATATGGATTGGACGTTAACATGGAGGGAGAGAATAAGGGTGGATAGGAGGGCAGTGAACTCAGAGGAGAGAGCATGATAAATTGAGATGGAAGTTGAAATTACAAAGGAAGAGAAGTTGCTTGGTGCAGAGGCTGAAGGAGGAAAGCAGTGAAGATATCTCAGTGAGAATTTTTTTATGGTACTTGGGTGGGTGGTTGAGAACGAGAATTTTATTTGAGAGGTGAAAGGGGTGGAACAATATGAGATGCTTAAAGGAGGATAAAGTGCCAGAGGAGTAGGGAGACGGACCAAGGTGTGATTTGCTGATGAGAGCCACACCGCTACTGCGACGGTCTGGGCAGGGCAAGTGGTGGAAGGTATAGCCAGGTGAGGAGGCTTCATTTAAGGGAAGATGTCATCGCCCTTCAACCAGGTTTCCATCCAGGCCGTGATGTCGATGCATTCATCCACAATAAGCTCATGGATGGCAAGGGCCTTGTTCACAAGTGAACGGACATTCTGGAGAGAGATGCGGAGAGGGACGGTGATAACTGATCCACTGGCAGAGCCCACAGGGTCAGCTCTGGGTCGGGTGAGTTAAAAATATAGTGAATTGAAAAAAATTCTATAGGAAGACTTGTTGAGTTGTTAGAATTAATTATTTCTTGTCACTAAGTCAACAATGTCACAACACAACATTCTTCGTTGCTAAGAGAAATACTATAATAGACCATTCTTTTTTGCTGAATCAATGATGTTATAACAGATTATTCATTATTACCAAATAATTATCATGCTAGTTCATTCCTTGTTGCTAATGTAATGATGTAATGGCAGTAGCTTCAATGGGCAAACTGGTCTTATTTTCCACCTTTTTACATTCTGATATCATGAAGGTTGTCCACTCTTTAAATTTAATACACAGTTATAATTATGGTATAGTGATAAGTCAAAAAATGCAAAATGAATATATTATTGTTTGATTTGTGTTTATATTAATGGATTTTAAAGATCAGGAATTTCAAAATCTGAATTTGTCTCGTTATTTGTACTTAGTTCACTAAAGTCATCCAAGGTAGTTTAGATATTCATTATTATTGACTGTGGATAGATTATTTAAGCTATTATAGGTCTCATTAAAAACACCAGTTAGTGCTCCCTGCTAGTATCCGGCTATCCAGTTGGATATTACGAAAACTACCCAGTGAAAATAAAATTCACAATTGCACAAAAGGTGCGATAGCTTTTGATGGATTCACATTCTGATTGATGCTTCTACGTGCAAATTGCAAAATAATTTTTTCAAAAGAAATTGATTAACATGATTTAAAATTAGGACCCCAATCTTCCCCGATACCGTTTGTCAGGACAATTTACCGGGACAGAGGAGGACAAACTGGGACACCAGGGCAGCGTAGATTGGATAGAAGGAGCAGTGTTGCCCACCCATCACATCCCTGTTTAAAATGGAGATTACAAAGCGAAATAAAATCCCTAAATATAAATTTGTACCAATGCACTGTGCCACAGAGTGGATGACACACTAATTCCCCGCTTACCAATTCCCAGAGTTAGCGGAGGAGTATCTGGAGAGGTACCGTATAGAACAAAGTCACTTAGCTACGGACTGACAGGGAGAGAAGGTTGGAAGGCATGGAGGGAGGGGAGTTTGGGAATTTTGGAGAATACAATGGATTCACCACCTGCCATTTGCAACCGAATAAGCAGGTACAAAGTTCACGCCAGTTTTGAGACCATTTATCAGGTCATTATTTAAGAAACAGAAATCACGGTAAGGCAGAATGGCAAGTGTGGCTGTGAATAATTACAGCCGGGATGGTGCTTTCCAGCTGGGTTTCCTCTCTTGAAGGATCTTGCCAAAAATGTTTGCTGCCTCCATGGCACAGCCCCAGTGGATGGTCAGGCCGTAACCCCCGTGACCATAGTTGTGAATCACCTGCAACATAAAAAGACGGTGATTAAACTGGAGGAGGATTCTGCTCCCTCTTTGCATCGAATCAAAAAATGATATGGTAGAACATCATGAAATAGGATATTAAAAGGGAAAAAAAGAAAACTGCATCCTGGAAATTTGAAATAAAAACAGAAAATGCACATTAGGTCCATCAGCATATACAAGACAGATTAACATTCAAAAAGTTAACTTATGTTTTCTCTTTTCAGGTGGCGATGGACCCACTTTGTATTTACACTCCCTTCTGTTTTTATGAAGTGCACACTGTTATATTTCCCAGTGTTCCTCTGTTGGGCTAAAGCTAGTCACAAAGGTACCAAGTTGCGGGGGTCTGTTCCGGGCTCTATTTCGGTAGCATGCCAAAGTAGATTCGGCCTCAGGCCTCATCAGAATAACTCAAGCGAGCTGTGGTCTCCAATCAGTCAGCCCGACACAGCTCGCCTGTCGGGGCCTTAAGAATTCTGGACCAGAGGCAGGTCCGGGTGGGGATGTGATCGGAATGGGGTCTAAGGTGGGCCGATAGGGGCCTGCAATTATTCTTTGGAGCCAGGAGGGGCGCTCCTGTTCTTTCCAACTCCACAAAAAAAAAATCAAATATTTGGACCATTTTGCACATTGCAAGCTCGGACTAGGCAAACAAATTTCAGAGTCCATGTCTGAAATGAGCGCAGGAGCCTCATTTCAATATCACTTATTTCCGGCAGCCGCCAGAGTCGCCTAGAAAAAGGCTCTGACGAATTTAGCAGTGGCCCAAACGCCCATGCAGATCAGGTACGGGCTTATGCACTGCTGGATGGTGAGGCTTATAAGAGGCCCAACGTTGGAGGAGGAGCGGCAGTTCGAGCAGCGCGAGTCCGGGGTGCGTGGTGAGGCCTATAAGAGGCCCAACGTCGGAGGAGGAGCGGCAATTCGAGCAGCGCGAGTCCGGGGTGCGTGGTGAGGCCTATAAAGGCCCAGCGTGTGCAGCTCCAGCCAGGAGAAAAAGCAAAAAAGAAGTAGGAAGAAATCAAAAGGTGACATCACAGCCAAAGGGATAAGTGATTGGCTGGTGATTGGTGAGTAGATTTTCTTTTTTATATCAGTAAGTAACCTGTTAACATTGTTAGCGCCAATTTAAGTTAATCTAAGGGTTAAGTCATGGCAGGAGAGCTCGGTCACGCGATATGCTCTTCCTGTACCATGTGGGAACTCAGGGACACTTCCGGTGTCCCTGACGACTACATGTGCGGGAAGTGTATCCGCCTCCAGCTCCTGACGGACCGTGTTGCGGATTTGGAGCTGAGGGTGGATTCACTCTGGAGCATCCACGATGCTGAGAATGACGTGAGTAGCACGTGTAGCGAGTTGGTCTTACCATAGGTGAAGGGTCCACAGCCAGCTAGGCAATGGAAGACCAGCAGGAAGAACAGTGTAAGGAAGGTAGTGCAGGGGTCCCCTGCGGTCATCCCCCTGCAAAACCGATACACCGCTTTGAGTACTGTTGAGGGGGATGACTCATCAGGGGAGGGCAGCAGCAGCCAAGTTCATGGCACCGTGGCTGGCTCTGTTGCATAGGAGGGCAGGAAAAAGAGCGGGAGAGCAATAGTGATAGGGGATTCAATTGTAAGGGGAATTGATAGGCGTTTCTGTGGCCGCAACTGAGATTCCAGGATAGTATGTTGCCTCCCTGGTGCAAGGGTCAAGGATGTCTCGGAGCGGGTGCAGGACATTCTGAAAAGGGAGGGAGAACAGCCAGTTGTCGTGGTGCACATTGGTACCAACGATATAGGTAAAAAAAGGGATGAGGTCCTACGAGACAAATTTAAGGAGCTAGGAGCTAAATTAAAAAGTAGGACCTCAAAAGTAGTAATCTCGGGATTGCTACCAGTGCCACGTGCTAGTCAGAGTAGGAATCGCAGGATAGCGCAGATGAATACGTGGCTTGAGCAGTGGTGCAGCAGGGAGGGATTGAAATTCCTGGGGCATTGGAACCGGTTCTAGGGGAGGTGGGACCAGTACAAACCGGACGGTCTGCACCTGGGCAGGACCGGAACCAATGTCCTCGGGGGAGTGTTTGCTAGTGCTGTTGGGGAGGAGTTAAACTAATATGGCAGGGGGATGGGAACCAATGCAGGGAGACAGAGGGAAACAAAATGGAAACAGAAGCAAAAGACAGAAAGGAGATGAGTAAAAGTGGAGGGCAGAGAAACCCAAGGCAAAAAACAAAAAGGGCCAATGTACAGCAAAATTCTAAAGGGTCAAAGTGTAATAAAAAGGCAAGCCTGAAAGCTCGGTGCCACAATGCGAGGAGTATTCGGAACCCAGGAGAGGGCTCTGAGCTAGTTAGAGTGGGTGAGAGCGCAGATGAACAGGACCCCAAGAAAGAATGCAAAAGGCAGGAGGCAACAGAGCAGAGTAGCACTGGGGTAAGTGTAAACCACAAGGTGATAGGAAGGGGCAATATGTATGAATATAAAGGGGCTGCAGGAGGGGTCAAAACTAAAAATCATGGTTTAAAAACCAGTATTAAAACACTCTACCTAAACACACGCAGCATTCGAAATAAAGTAAATGAGTTGACGGCACAAATCATTACAAATAGGTATGATTTGGTGGCCATTGCAGAAACGTGGTTGCAGGGGGGCCAAGACTGGGAATTAAACATACAGGGGTATCTGACAATTCGGAAAGATAGACAAGAAGGGAAAGGAGGTGGGGTAGCTCTGTTAATAAAGAATGATATCAGGGCAGTTGTGAGGGATGATATTGGCTCTAATGAACAAAATGTTGAATCATTGTGGGTGGAGATTAGAGATAGTAAGGGGAAAAAGTCACTGGTGGGCGTAGTTTATAGGTCCCCAAATAATAACTTCACGGTGGGGCGGACAATAATCAAGGGAATAATAGAGGCATGTGAAAAAGGAACGGCAGTAATCATGGGGGATTTTAACCTACATATCGATTGGTCAAATCAAATTGCACGGGGTAGCCTGGAGGAGGAATTCATAGAATGCATACGAGATTGTTTCTTCAAACAGTATGTTACAGAACCTACAAGGGAGCAAGCTATCTTCGATCTGGTCCTGTGTAATGAGACAGGAATAATAAATGATCTCCTCGTAAAAGATCCTCTCGGAATGAGTGATCACAGTATGGTTGAATTTGTGATACAGATTGAGGGTGAGGAAGTAGTGTCTCAAACGAGCGTACGATGCTTAAACAAAGGGGACTACAGTGGGATGAGGGCAGAGTTAGCTAAAGTAGACTGGGAACACAGACTAAACAGCGGCACAATTGAGGAACAGTGGAAGACTTTTAAGGAGCTCTTTCATAGTGCTCAACAAAAATATATTCCAATGAAAAAGAAAGGCGGTAAGAGAAGGGATAACCAGTTGTGGATAACCAAGGAAATAAAGGAGAGTATCAAATTAAAAACCAATGCGTATAAGGTGGCCAAGGTTAGTGGGATACTAGAAGATTGGGAAAATTTTAAACGACAGCAAAGAATGACTGAGAAAGCAATAAAGAAAGGAAAGATAGATTACGAAAGTAAACTTGCGCAAAACAAAAAAACAGATAGTAAAAGCTTTTACCGATATATAAAACGGAAGAGAGTGACTAAAGTAAATGTTGGTCCCTTAGAAGATGAGAAGGGGGATTTAATAATGGGAAATGTGGAAATGGCTGAGACCTTAAACAATTATTTTGCTTCGGTCTTCACAGTGGAAAACACAAAAACCATGCCAAAAATTGCTGGTCACAGGAATGTGGGAAGGGAGGACCTTGAGATAATCACTATCACTAGTGGGGTAGTGCTGGACAGGCTAATGGGATCGGTGCTGGGACCACAACTGTTTACAATATACATAGATGACCTGGAAGAGGGGACAGAGTGTAGTGCAACAAAATTTGCAGATGACACAAAGATTAGTGGGAAAGCGGGTTGTGTAGAGGACACAGAGAGGCTGCAAAGAGATTTGGATAGGTTAAGCGAATGGGCTAAGGTTTGGCAGATGGAATACAATGTTGGAAAGTGTGAGGTCATCCACCTTGGGAAAAAACAGTGAAAGGGAATATTATTTGAATGGGGAGAAATTACAACATGCTGCGGTGCAGAGGGACCTGGGGGTCCTTGTGCATGAATCCCAAAAGGTTAGTTTGCAGGTGCAGCAGGTAATCAGGAAGGCGAATGGAATGTTGGCCTTTATTGCGAGAGGGATGGAGTACAAAAGCAGGGAGGTCCTGCTGCAACTGTACAGGGTATTGGTGAGGCCGCACCTGGAGTACTGCGTGCAATTTTGGTCACCTTACTTAAGGAAGGATATACTGGCTTTGGAGGGGGTACAGAGACGATTCACTAGGCTGATTCCGGAGATGAGGGGGTTACCTTATGATAGATTGAGTAGACCGGGTCTTTACTCGTTGGAGTTCAGAAGGATGAGGGGTGATCTTATAGAAACATTTAAAATAATGAAAGAGATAGACAAGATAGAGGCAGAGAGGTTGTTTCCACTGGTCGGGGAGACTAGAACTAGGGGGCACAGCCTTAAAATACGGGGGAGCCAATTTAAAACTGAGTTGAGAAGGAATTTCTTCTCCCAGAGGGTTGTGAATCTGTGGAATTCTCTGCCCAAGGAAGCAGTTGAGGCTAGCTCATTGAATGTATTCAAATCACAAATAGATAGATTTTTAACCAATAAGGGAATTCAGGGTTATGGGGAGCGGGCGGCCAAGTGGAGCTGAGTCCACGGCCAGATCAGCCATGATCTTTTTGAATGGCGGAGCAGTCTTGAGGGGCTAGATGGCCTACTCCTGTTCCTAATTCTTATGTTCTTATGTAAATTGGTTATTGTTGTGCCCGTTTTAGGCCCATAAAACGGATGCAACAATGTTAAATTTAAACCCATTTTGTTTTTTTCTGGGGAGATTCACAAGGATTTTTTCATGCAGTAATCGAGCTCGCCCAGCAGATGGTGATATTGCACTTTATCACAGTGACCATTGCTGAAATGGTTCCATCATGTGATTTAGGCCATTTCGAAACATGACATTAAAGGCAGCTTTCTTAAAAGTGAACAATACCATGGGAAGGGAAGACAGACAAAAGCTAACAGCCCTACTGACTGATATATGCACCAGGTCTGTAAGCATGCATCTTTCATTGTGGGACTACTGACTGATGTCCTGTATTCCAATCAAAAGAACGGCAGATGTTTTTAAAAATTCAGTATCTGCTGGAACTCAACCCTCCATAGGTATGTTTCACTATTAAAGGGCTCTGAAAGTCCCTAGATGTTATAAAAGTGGTGTCTGAGTCTTCCTTAATCTCATATTTTAATGTTTAAGAGTGCTGATCAGGGCCATTCAGCAGTTGCATGACAAATTCCACTCCTCTGCCATCATAAGTAAGGAGCGTTGACAACTCACACTCGTTAAGCAAAGTTTTAAGTTCGTTTGACGGGATTGATGGATGTGCCACATTTCTCAATATAATGGTCAGCTTGGCTCAGTGGTACCCCTTTACCACTGTCACCTCTGAGTCAGTCGGTTGCGGGCTCAAGTTCCACTGCAGGATTAGAGCGCATAATCTAGGCTGACACTTCAGTGCAGTACTGAGGGAGTGCTACATTGTTGGAGATGTTATCATGTAGACCAAAACCTTGCCTGCCTATTCGAAGAAAGCAGATGTTTTAGCCAACATTTCGTCCTCGATCAACACCACCTAAAACAGATTAACTGTTTCGTTGTCTCCTTGCTGTTTGTGAAACCTTGTTGTAAACAAATTGGCTACTTTTTATGCATACAAAACTACAATTCAGAAGTGAATTGCTCTGGGACATCCTGAGGATATGAAAGGCACTATAAAAATGAAAGTCCTTTCTTTAATAGCATGGAAAGATTGAAAAGCTAAATAAAACTTAGAACTAATAGTTTAGAAACACAATTATCAGTGGATTTAATATATGCTTTCAATGTGGATACGACAATTTGACAATCTGATGCATGTACATCAGCTGTAATTAAGCATAGAAACATAGAAACATAGAAAATAGGTGCAGGAGCAGGCCATTCAGCCCTTCTAGCCTGCACCGCCATTCAATGAGTTCATGGCTGAACATGAAACTTCAGTACCCCCTTCCTGCTTTCTCGCCATAACCCTTGATCCCCCGAGTAGTAAGGACTTCATCTAACTCCCTTTTGAATATATTTAGTGAATTGGCCTCAACTACTTTCTGTGGTAGAGAATTCCACAGGTTCACCACTCTCTGGGTGAAGAAGTTTCTCCTCATCTCGGTCCTAAATGGCTTACCCCTTATCCTCAGACTGTGACCCCTGGTTCTGGACTTCCCCAACATTGGGAACATTCTTTCTGCATCTAACCTGTCTAAACCCGTCAGAATTTTAAACGTTTCTATGAGGTCCCCTCTCATTCTTCTGAACTCCAGTGAATACAATCCCAATTGATCCAATCTTTCTTGATAGGTCAGTCCCGCCATCCCGGGAATCAGTCTGGTGAACCTTCGCTGCACTCCCTCAATAGCAAGAATGTCCTTCCTCAAGTTAGGAGACCAAAACTGTACACAATACTCCAGGTGTGGCCTCACCAAGGCCCTGTACAACTGTAGCAACACCTCCCTGCCCCTGTATTCAAATCCCCTCGCTATGAAGGCCAACATGCCATTTGCTTTCTTAACCGCCTGCTGTACCTGCATGCCAACCTTCAATGACTGATGTACCATGACACCCAGGTCTCGTTGCACCTTCCCTTTTCCTAATCTGTCACCATTCAGATAATAGTCTGTCTCTCTGTTTTTACCACCAAAGTGGATAACCTCACATTTATCCACATTATACTTCATCTGCCATGCATTTGCCCACTCACCTAACCTATCCAAGTCACTCTGCAGCCTAATAGCATCCTCCTCGCAGCTCACACTGCCACCCAACTTAGTATCATCCGCAAATTTGGAGATACTGCATTTAATCCCCTCGTCTAAATCATTAATGTACAATGTAAACAGCTGGGGCCCCAGCACAGAACCTTGCGGCACTCCACTAGTCACTGCCTGCCATTCTGAAAAGTACCCGTTTACTCCTACTCTTTGCTTCCTGTCTGACAACCAGTTCTCAATCCACGTCAGCACACTACCCCCAATCCCATGTGCTTTAACTTTGCACATTAATCTCTTGTGTGGGACCTTGTCGAAAGCCTTCTGAAAGTCCAAATATACCACATCAACTGGTTCTCCCTTGTCCACTTTACTGGAAACATCCTCAAAAAATTCCAGAAGATTTGTCAAGCATGATTTCCCTTTCACAAATCCATGCTGACTTGGACCTATCATGTCACCATTTTCCAGATGCACTGCTATGACATCCTTAATAATTGATTCCATCACTTTACCCACTACTGAGGTCAGGCTGACCGGTCTATAATTCCCTGTTTTCTCTCTCCCTCCTTTTTTAAAAAGTGGGGTTACATTGGCTACCCTCCACTCCATAGGAACTGATCCAGAGTCAATGGAATGTTGGAAAATGACTGTCAATGCATCCGCTATTTCCAAGGCCACCTCCTTAAGTACTCTAGGATGCAGTCCATCAGGCCCTGGGGATTTATCGGCCTTCAATCCCATCAATTTCCCCAACACAATTTCCCGACTAATAAAGATTTCCCTCAGTTCCTCTTCCTTACTAGACCCTCTGACCCCTTTTATATCCGGAAGGTTGTTTGTATCCTCCTTAGTGAATACCGAACCAAAGTACTTGTTCAATTGATCCGCCATTTCTTTGCTCCCCGTTATGACTTCCCCTGATTCTGACTGCAGGGGACCTACGTTTGTCTTCACCAACCTTTTTCTCTTTACATACCTATAGAAACTTTTGCAATCCGCCTTAATGTTCCCTGCAAGCTTCTTCTCGTACTCCATTTTCCCTGTCCTAATCAAACCCTTTGTCCTCCTCTGCTGAGTTCTAAATTTCTCCCAGTCCCCAGGTTCGCTGCTATTTCTGGCCAATTTGTATGCCACTTCCTTGGCTTTAATACTATCCCTGATTTCCCTAGATAGCCACGGTTGAGCCACCTTCCCCTTTTTATTTTTACGCCAGACAGGAATGTACAATTGTTGTACTTCATCCATGCGGTCTCTAAATGTCTGCCATTGCCCATCCACAGTCAACCCCCTAAGTATCATTCGCCAATCTATCCTAGCCAATTCACGCCTCATACCTTCAAAGTTACCCTTCTTTAAGTTCTGGACCATGGTCTCTGAAATTACTGTTTCATTCTCCATCCTAATGCAGAATTCCACCATATTATGGTCACTCTTCCCCAAGGGGCCTCGCACAATGAGATTGCTAATTAATCCTCTCTCATTACACAACACCCAGTCTAAGATGGCCTCCCCCCTAGTTGGTTCCTCAACATATTGGTCTAGAAAACCATCCCTTATGCACTCCAGGAAATCCTCCTCCACCGTATTGCTTCCAGTTTGGCTAGCCCAATCTATGTGCATATTAAAGTCACCCATTATAACTGCTGCACCTTTATTGCATGCACCCCTAATTTCCTGTTTGATGCCCTCCCCAACATCCCTATTACTGTTTGGAGGTCTGTACACAACTCCTACTAACGTTTTTTGCCCTTTGGTGTTCTGCAGCTCTACCCATATAGATTCCACATCATCCAAGCTAATGTCTTTCCTAACTATTGCATTAATCTCCTCTTTAACCAGCAATGCTACCCCACCTCCTTTTCCTTTTATTCTATCCTTCCTGAATGTTGAATACCCCTGAATGTTGAGTTCCCAGCCCTGATCATCCTGGAGCCACGTCTCCGTAATCCCAATCACATCATATTTGTTAACATCTATTTGCACAATTAATTCATCCACCTTATTGCGGATACTCCTTGCATTAAGACACAAGGCCTTCAGGCTTGTTTTATTAACACCCTTTGTCCTTTTAGAATTTTGCTGTACAGTGGCCCTTTTTGTTCTTTGCCTTGGGTTTCTCTGCCCTCCACTTTTCCTCATCTCCTTTCTGTCTTTTGCTTTTGGCTCCTTTTTGTTTCCCTCTGTCTCCCTGCATTGGTTCCCATCCCCCTGCCATATTAGTTTAACTCCTCCCCAACAGCACTAGCAAACACTCCCCCTAGGACATTGGTTCCAGTCCTGCCCAGGTGCAGACCGTCCGGTTTGTACTGGTCCCACCTCCCCCAGAACCGGTCCCAATGCCCCAGGAATTTGAATCCCTCCCTGCTGCACCACTGCTCAAGCCACGTATTCATCTGCGCTATCCTGCGATTCCTACTCTGACTATCACGTGGCACTGGTAGCAATCCCGAGATTACTACTTTTGAGGTCCTACTTTTTAATTTAGCTCCTAGCTCCTTAAATTCGTTTCGTAGGACCTCATCCCTTTTTTTGCCTATGTCGTTGGTACCAATGTGCACCACGACAACTGGCTGTTCTCCCTCCCATTTCAGAATGTCCTGCACCCGCTCCGAGACATCCTTGACCCTTGCACCAGGGAGGCAACATACCATCCTGGAGTCTCGGTTGCGGCCGCAGAAACGCCTATCTATTCCCCTCACAATTGAATCCCCTATCACTATCGCTCTCCCACTCTTTTTCTTGCCCTCCTGTGCAGCAGAGCCAGCCACGGTGCCATGAACTTGGCTGCTGCTGCCCTCCCCTGATGAGTCATTCCCCTCAACAGTACCCAAAGCGGTGTATCTGTTTTGCAGGGGGATGACCGCAGGGGACCCCTGCACTACCTTCCTTGCTCTACTCTTCCTGCTGGTCTTCCATTCCCTATCTGGCTGTGGACCCTTTCCCTGCGGTAAGACCAACTCACTACACGTGATACTCACGTCATTCTCAGCATCGTGGATGCTCCAGAGTAAATCCACCCTCAGCTCCAATTCCGTAACGCGGACCGTCAGGAGCTGGAGGCGGATACACTTCCCGCACACGTAGTCGTCAGGGACACCGGAAGCGTCCCTGAGTTCCCACATGGTACAGGAGGAGCATAACACCCGACCGAGCTCTCCTGCCATGTCTTAACCCTTAGATACACTTAAACTGGTAATAACAATGTTAAAAGTTACTGACCAATATAAGAAGAAAAAGAAAAACTACTCACCAATCACCAGCCAATCACTTACCCCCTAGGCTGTGACGTCACCTTTGTTTTTTTGCCTTCTCCCTGTAGCTGCACCGGTACGCCTCTCGCCGACCCCGGACTCGCGCTGCTCCGAGCTCCCGCCTCCTCGACTGACTGCTCGAACTGCTCGACTCCCGCTGGCCTTTATAGGCCTCTCGCCGACCCCGGACTCGCGCTGCTCTGAGCTCCCGCCTCCTCGACTGACTGCTCGAACTGCTCGACTCCCGCTGGCCTTTATAGGCCTCTCGCCGACCCCGGACTCGCGCTGCTCCGAGCTCCCGCCTCCTCGACTGACTGCTCGAACTGCTCGACTCCCGCTGGCCTTTATAGGCCTCTCGCCGACCCCGGACTCGCGCTGCTCCGAGCTCCCGCCTCCTCATGTTAAAGAAAAATATTTCTGAATGATTATAGGACATGTGAAAATTATGCAATTTCATGCCTTATTTTAAGTTTATTTCATTTTTCCTCTCTCTATTTTTGTTCACCATTTAAAAAACGTATTATTTCTGCTTTGGTGTTGTACCTCAAATTTCTCTGGTCCTGAATCAAAGGTCTGTCGTTCTACGCGGATTCTGTTACGGACAGGTCGAAGGCCAGTCCAGTCTTCAACTATCCTGGCATTCTGCAACAAGTTAATTCGTTGATGAATGAACAGAAATGAATCATATCGATGGCTTCCGTGTTTTTTCCCCCCTAGGAATTCTGATTTCCTGTATAATAGAATTAAATCCTTAGAACCAACCTTCAAACTAGGTAGAAGTTTGCATCCACCCTCCCACACTGTGTTGTGGTCTTTGGGATCGTTCTCCTCACTCCAATTATCAAGCTGGAAGATTCCTCCCATGGTCACCAACTTGCTCCTGAAACGAGAAATTAACAATAGTGAGTGCAATGTAGTTTTCAGATTGAAGATGGCACACAACCTTTGCCCCAGATACTAAACCTACTTTTCAACCAGTAATAGAAAGAAAGACTTGCATTTATATAGCACCTTTCATGGCCACTGACTGCTTTTGAAGTGTAGTCACCGTTGTAATGTGGGAAACGCGGTAGCCAACTTGCACACAGCAAACTCCCACGAACAGCAATGTGATAATGACCAGATAAGCTGCTTTTATTATGTTGATTGAGGGATAAATATTGGCCAGGATACCGGGGATAACTGTTGTGCCATGGGATCTTTTACATCCACCTGAGAGAGCTGACGGGGCCTCGGTTTAACGTCTCATCTGAAAGACGGCACCTCCGACAGTGCAGCACTCCCTCAGCACTGCACTGGAGTGTCAACCTAGATTTATGTGCTCAAGTTCCTGGAGTGGGACTTGAACCCACAACCTTCTGACTCAGAGGCGAGGGTGCTACCCAATTATAACATGCATTGCTGAACAATTTGTATGACAAAGCAATCTGTATTGTTCTAATTATTTTTTGGGGGGGATGGAACCCTTTTCAGTTATTATACAGTACTTGACATTCCTTTGTCAATTTACCTTTCTATTTGCATGGTCCTCTTGGGGAGAGAGGGAATATCTTAGTTCTGATTGTGTGCCAGGCAGTTGGTAGCACTCTTGCCTCTGAGTCAGAAGGTTCAAGTCTCACTACAGAGACTTGAGCACAAAAAATCTAGGCTGACACACCAGTGCAGTACTGAGGGAGTGCTGCACTGCCGTCTTTCGGATGAGATGTTAAACCAAGGCCATGTCTGTTCTCTCAGGTAGACATAAAGGATCCCATGGCACTGTCTCTAAGAAGAGTAGGGGAGATATAGGAACAGGAGTAGGCCACTCAGCCCCTTGAGCCTGCTCTGCCATTAAATGAGATCGTGACTGATCTGCGACCTAACTCCATATACTCGCCTTTGGCTCATATCTCTTAATCACCAGTGTCCTGGCCAATAATTATCCCTTAATCAACATCATTAAAACAGATGATCTGGTCATTATCACATTGCTGTTTGTGGAAGCTTGCTGTTCGCAAATTAGCTGCCGCCTTTCCTACATTACAACACTTCAAAAAGTACCTCATTGGCTGTGAAGTGCTTTGGGAAGTCCGGTGGTCCTGAAAGGCTCTATATAAATGTTTTTTTCTTTCTGATTGGCAGCCCTCAAAGCCCTGTCACTACAGTTTAGCTGATCGAGAGCTCATTATGTGAGGAACCACAATTACAATCCCGACCATTAACTGATTGAATACTTCAGCCATTGTGCATGGGAAGGTATGATGCAGAAGACTTATGCTTCCCCAGAGGGAGGGAAAGGGAGCGAGAGTGATTTAGTTGCTTTTTCACATCTCTGAGCCACCAGCTTCATATTACACACCCACCAGCATCAGGTGGGTAGACCAAAAAAAGGAAGGACTCTCATCCTCAAAATGGGAAAAAATGAAGACTACCTTTTCATCCAATATCCTGTAAACAATATTGTTGCTAGATTAGCATATTTATAAACATAAGATAAGAATAATCAATTTATAATCTGTTACAGTCCATTTTTACCATTTATTCAACTGAAGCATAGAAGAACAGAGAATAATCAGCTCAGCACATAGAAAAAGCAGCAGAGCTGAGAGGGAAAGGAGAGAGATGATCAAAGTTAAAGATAATGCAGCCTGACAGAAAAAGGGAAGGAACAGCGTTTCAGACAGACTCAAGGATAATTGGAGCATGTATTTATTTTCTCCATTCAGCCAAACATTTCTGCCATCAATCTTCACCACTTTGCAGCTTTCATTCATTTAAGCGCTTTGATTAATCTTACCCTGGTATAATATATGGCATGGAATAAATCCCAGTGTTCATATCGTGTGACACAATGAAGTGCTTTATCCATGGTGCATAAACCTGATGAAAAAAAATTTAAATGGGTAAGAGATTAAACAACTGCAATATTAAGTAACTAAAATGATTGTATGTCTGAATTTCAGATACATTGCCAGCAATATTAGGACTAAATCATTGGTCAAATTACTAATATATAGAAATAGTAATCTAATCTGGAGGTGTTCTGAGTAGTGTTAATGCTGCTTCATAATTTCCTAAGTTTTAAAATGGTAGCAAAAGATTTATTTCAATGGACTAAAAATCACAATTAACCCAATTATTGTGGGTAGATCCAAATAACTTAAAAGGAAAGCCTAAAGAGAGTACTTTACAGACTCATTTTCATAGCGTGGTTTCCCATGCATCAGGTGGCTTCAGATCGTCTCTCAGGTCAGTCCAAGGTTGTCACTCAACCCCTCTGCTTTAGAGGTACTTTCTGTTCGTGATATTATGAATATTTTGACAGCAATCCCTTGCAGACTGTGATGCGGAAGGGGGGAGTGGTAAGACACATCAGGGCGGTACAATGGAACTCCAGCATTTGATGTTACAGAGCCACATCAAAGAAAGACTTGCATTTATATAGCGCCTTTCACGACCACCGGACGTCTCAAAGCGCTTTACAGCCAATTAAGTACTTTTGGAGTGTAGTCACTGTTGCAATGTGGGAAACATGGCAGCCAATTTGCGCACAAGCAAACTCCCACAAACAGAATGTGATGAAGACCAGATAATCTGTTTTTGTTATGTTGATTGAGGGATAAATATTGGCCAGGACATCGGGATGCTTTAGTGAAAGTTCCTACCACCCTCTTGCCATTTGCTGTGAAAAATTCATGAACAGGATGAGAAGAATAATAATTACCCCCTCCCCAATGCCCTAATGGCTACAAGATATCAAGTAAACTCACTCACCTTTATGATCTGCCCTCGAGCGGGTTTTAGCTCTGGGTCTGGCTGTAGCTCTTGAGCTCGGATGCCCGTACAATTCACTATCACATCAAAAGCTGATAACTATCATAGATACATGCATAAAACAAACAGCATGTGTAAGGACACACAAACAACAACAACAACTTGTATTTATATAGCGCCTTAACATAGTGAAACGTCCCAAGGGGCTTCACAGGAGTATTGTGGGACAAAACATTTGACACCGAGCCGCATAAGGAGAAATTAGGGCAGGTGAGCAAAAGCTTGGTCAAAGAGGTAGGTTTTAAGAAGCGTCTTGAAGGAGGAATGAGAGGTAGAGAGGCAGAGAGGTTTAGGCTTGGAATTCCAGAGCTTGGGGCCTAGGCAGCTGAATGCACGGCCACCAATGGTTGAGCAGTTATAATCAGGGATGCTCAAGAGGGCAGAATTAGAGGCACGCAGACATCACGGGGGGTTGTGGGGCTGAAGATTACAGGGATAGGGAGGGGCGAGGCCATGGAGGGATTTGAAATCAAGGATAAGAATTTTGAAATCGAGGCGTTGCTTAACCGGGAGCCAATATAGGTCAGCAAACACAGGGTGATGGGTGAGCGGGACTTGGTGCGAGTTAGGACATGGGCAGCCGCGGTTTTGGATCACCTCTAGTTTACATAGGGTAGCATGTGGGAGGCAAGCCAGGAGTGCGTTGGAATAGTCAAGTCTAGAGGTAACAAAGGCATGGATGAGGGCTTCAGCAACGGATGAGCTAAGGTAAGGCCGGAGATGGGCGATGTTACGGAGGTGGAAATAGCCGGTCTTAGTTATGCTGCGGCTATGTGGTCGGGAGCTCATTTCAGGATCAATTATAACACCAAGGTTGCGAACAGTGTGGTTCAGCCTCAGACAGAAGTTGGGGAGAGGGATGGAGTCAGTGGCTAGGGTATGGAGTTTGTGGCAGGGACCGAAAACAATGGCTTTGGTCTTCCCAATATTCAATTGGAGAAAATTTCTGCTCATCTAGAACTGGATGTCTGACAATTTAGAGACCGAGGAGAGGTCAAAAGAAGTGGTAGTGAGGCAGAGCTGGGTGTGATCAGCGTACATGTGGAAACTGATGCTGTGTTTTCGGATGATGTCTCCAAGGGGCAACATGTAGATGAGAAATAGGAGGAAGCCACGGATAGATCCTTGGGGGACATCAGAGGTAATGATGCGGGGGATTGAAGAGAAGCCGTTGCAGGTGATTCTCTGGCTACGATTAGATAGATAAGAGTGGAACCAGGGGAATGCAGTTCCACTCAGCTGGCCGACGATGGAGAGCCGTTGGAGAAGGATAGAGAGATCAATCATGTCAAAGGCTGCAGACAAGTCAAAAAGGACGAGGAGAGTTAGTTTGCCTTTGTCACAGTCACAGCCTTATGCAGGAAACATTATGCAGGGAAAAGACACTGGAATTACCTGAGAATTAATTACATTTATCAACATTAATCAAAAGTACCTCTTGGAAGGAAGCGATTTTCTTTTGAACAAACTGAACTCCACGTTCTTTCAACCTTAAACAACATGAAAGATGTCTGTGAAGTTTATAACTGGAATCCATGCTATCATTTAAAATTATATTTCTGTGTATCTTGCTTACAGTTATAGAAGAGGAATAAACTTTATGCTAACTCTATTAAAAAATAACTATCTCACCTTTTCTTTATCATGCAATGCTATCAAGCTGTTACAGGACTCAAATGGAAACACACTAGTTGCTGGCGGCCAGGGCAATAAATTTTGGGCTGACCTTGGGCCTGCGCAGCACTGATTCGATTCCGGACTCAGAAATGGCTGAAGAAGAATGCCCACCTCCCTCAAACCTTAGACAAAGGTTTTACTGTATTTATTGTAGCCCTTATAAGGATTGAGATCCTTGGCCAACCATTGGAGGCTGGCCAAATCTGAGCAGAAATAACGTGGATAAAAATCGTCACAGCTTACCTCTCCATCAACCATGGCAAGTAGCTCTTTCCCTCCAACATTATTGCAGTGTTAAACCAACCATAGCTGCAAAACAGAGAACAATCATGTGTGAAAAACCAATCTGCTTGTGTTGTAATGGTTGAAAGGTCACACCAAAAACCAATGGTGGAAAGATTTGCTCTGTGTGCTAGGTCTAACTTAACTGTAAACCCCATTATTTATGAATGGGTTTGCAATTTCATTACACAAAGGAAATCTTCCTCCATTACTATCATTAACAGTTGGCTTTTTGATGTGCTTGGACTCGTCACTAAACTTACACATTTTAAAAGAGGGAATGCTTTCTGTTCAAAGAACACCCCGAAATCTACGAGAATTAAAACAAATACACAGTTTGTACAAATATATGTGTATAAAAAGTTTGCTGCCGCACTGGTGACCAACCATTTCAGATCTTAGCTGCCCCAATGATGTTAGCAATGTAGAGGGGCGATGTATTTCCCAGAACAGCTCCTTTCATTTCATTTAAATCCATAACTTCAAAATTGCCTCGGAGCCCATCCAAAGTTGTTCAACCATAGGAAAATATGGTCAAGGCAGCATAACCATCCAGTATACATTTGAGTTATATGCAAATTAAGGGAGTAATACAGGAGTGCAGTGCACAGTTTTTATACCACAGCTAACTGACATTGTTATGTCATAAAGCAAAGGTCGTTCACCCAATATTGTACCCTTTTTTCTCCTAAAGGCAGCCTTCCAGTATGTTTCCCAAGTTGGCATTCTTCATCAGTGAGATAGAATATTTTGGGTAGAAATTGGTATGCATTGTGCCTGTCTTTTGGGCATAAAACTGGTGCAAAGCATACCAATTCAGCAGCGGGACAGCATGTGCCCAATCTAAGCAGGCATTGATCCCGCTGCTAAATTCCTAGCAGTCGCTTAAAACAGACATTCAAGCCTTTAAAAGGACTACCACCTGTGGAAGGATCCCTTGCTGAAATTAGTCCGCGATGGGCGGGGCAGGCGGCAGATCTACCTTGCTTAGGATTCTTCAGCTGCCTTTGCAGCCGCCAATGAAAGGTAAGTTTCAGAGGGGGCGAAATCTGGTAGCCCTGCGTTTGGGGCGCTAAGTTTTATATGTTTGAATATTTAGCGCTCGGTGAGATGGTCTGCAAAATTCCCTCAGAAATGCAGCGAGGTATCTGAGGCGCTAATGGCCTCAGTGGGGCGCTGCAGGGGCTGCACCCATTTCAGCTGACTTTTATTCACTGATAATCAGTCCGCTGTTCATTCCAGTTCTTAAAGACAGCACCTGGTCATTCTCATTATTACTGGAGTTGATTGAGAGCTGCAAGGAAGGTCTGCGATGGCTGCTCCAAGACCTCATGCAAGGGCCACTCAGTTCAGTGGAGAGAAGGAGGGAGGCACTGTTCCCTCCATCTGGGAGAAGGCCAACTCCACAGGCTTTTAGGGCCATGTAGGCAGAAGTGACTGCGGAGGTTTAGGTCAGAACCGTGGTGGATAGAAGCCCTACACAGTGCCGGAAGAAATTCAACGACCTCAGTCAGGTGGTCAAGGTGAGTACATGTTTCCACAACTCTTACATACCAGCCTCTGTCTGTGCACACTCTGCAAACCAGCGCTTAACCCATCAGGCAACCACCAACCATCTGTACCTACTCACAGTCACATCCTCATTTCACGCCTTGCCTACATTCACAGCTATTTAACCATGACAGGCATATCTTCCACATACATAACTGGACTCTTACTCACACAGGTTCCTTTCTTTTGCAGGCCAAGATGGCATACAACAGGATGGAGCAGCAGTGGACTGGAGGAAGGGAAGCAGACCTGCGCCAGCTTTCTGACCTGAAGGAGTAAGTGATGCGGCTCATTGGCCCTCAGGTGGTGGGCACCGTGGCAGCAGAGACATCGAGCCTGCTGGGGGCAACAATGGTATCTTTATCCCCTCTTCTCATCCCACTTCCCCGTTAAACCAGAAGACCTTATCACTTTCCAGCTCCTTGTTCTGTCTGCCTTCCTTGCCCCATTCCTGCCCCCCTGCCCTCCCCTTTACGCAACTCTTGTGCCATTTATGCTTTCAGATAATCAGCCAGCAGATGTGCCTGAGCGCCCCCAACCTAGTCACAAGGGGATGAGGATGAGGAGGGGGCGAGGAGCCAAGCACTGCATCACTGCTTCTCTCACCCGCAGGCACAGCTCAGATAGTAGCACTATGCGGTCCTTAGAGGTTAGCTTAGGGCAGGGGTCTACACCGCGTGATGCATCGGGGCCTAGCGGGCTGCAGCATGGTCAAGGGGAAAGGGAACCATCTCCCCAGAAGGCGAGTTCGCACGTGGGTTCTAGTGCACAGGACTTAGATGAGGACCTCAATGGGGAGGCGTTCACACAATGGGTGATGACTATGCACTCCAACATGACAGGTGCAATGGCAAGGATGCCCAACAGCCTGTTGGAAATGGTAAAGAACGTGGCGGAGTCTGTCTCCCACATTGTACACAGTTCTGTGCGTACCACGGGCCCATCATTGCCAGTGTGTAGACAATGGTGGACTCCCAGACAGATCATGCGGCTCCAGACCTCATGATGCGTATCATGGGCAATGTGACAGCTTCCATTGCGGCACAGGTGGAAACATCGCAACATCTTGCTGTTGCAACAGAGTCAATCGTTGCCTGCATAGATGCTCAGACTGCTCTCGTGCAGTCTCAGCTTGATGCCACGCAGCGTCTTGACGTCATGCAGTCTCTGACTGCTGTCATTGCCGCTGGGTCCACCACAGTTGACCGAGGATCACATGGTGTCGCAGCAGCCCAGCATGTGTGCTCCAACATATTGGTGGGGATGCCGAGCTTCTGCTCCGGGGAAGTGGCACTGAGTCAGTGGAGCAGGAACCTGCTGTCCTCTCTCAGGATGGCAGCATCTTGATCCTATCACTGCCATCCCATGATTGCACTTGTTGCTGCCGGTCACCCAGCCAGCCCAGACTGCCGCCGCCCAGCCTGAGGTGGTGCAGCCTGCAGCCAGGCCTTCCAGGTCCAGAGCAGGTCGAGGGCATACTACAAGGCCATTTGTAGTCTTTGGCCCTGCCACACAGCAGCCTTCCACCAGCCATGCTGCAGCCACAGGAGAGACACTGCAGACGTGCATTAGAATAGGTGAACGAAAAAGGGGCTATAAGGAAATGCTCAAGGGTGATGAATACCTTTGGAACTCCCTTTGGAAAACCCCAAACCTTTACTAGAATAAGGTGATCGATCCCTAAGAGGACGTCCGCTCCCTCAGCACTGCACTGGCATGTCAGCCTAGATATTTTTGTGCTCAAGTCCCTGGGGTGGGACTTGAACTCACAAACTTCTGACTCCGAGGCAAATGTGCTACCCACTGAACCATAGCTGACCAGAAACTTAACTGGACCAGCCACATAAATACTGTGACTACAAGAGCAGGTCAAAGGCTGGGAATTCTGCGGCGAGTGTCTCACCTCCTTACTCCTCAAAGCCTTTCCACATCTGCAAGGCACAAGTCAGGAGTGTGATAGAATACTCTCCACTTGCCTGGATGAGTGCAGCTCCAACACTCAAGAAGCTCAACACCATCTAGGACAAAGCAGCTCTCTTGATTGGCACTCCATCCACCACCTTAAATATTCCCTCCCTCCACCACCGGCGCAATGTGTCTGCAGTGTGTAGCATCTATAAGATGCACTGCAGCAACTCGCCAAAGCTTCTTTGGCAGCACCCCCCAAACCTACGACCTCTGCTACCAAGAAGGACAAGGGTAGCAGGCTCATGGGAACACCATGCAAGTTCCCCTCCAAGTCACAAACCATCCTGACTGGGAAATATATTGCTGTTCCTTCATCGTCGCTGGGTCAAAATCCTGGAACTTGTGGGAGTACCTTCACCACAAGGACTGCAGCGGTTTAAAAAGGCGGCTCACCACTACCTTCTCAAGGGCAATTAAGGATGGGCAATAAATGCTGGCTTTGCCAGCGATGCCCACATCCCAGGAACTAATTAAAAAAATGTTTTTTATATAGACGGGGTCATTATCATGGTCGGGTCAGGCCAGTGGTGCCTTACAGCAACCGCCCCATAAGGTTGGAGGTGCCGTCTTTCGGATGTGACATTAAACCGAGGCCCCGTCTGCTTTCTAAAGTGGATGTAAAAAATCCCATGGCATTATTTCAAAGAAGAGCAGGGGAGTTATCCCCAGTGTCCTGGCCAATATTTATCCCTCAATCAACATAACATAAATACAGATTATCTAGTCATTATCACATTGCTGTTTGTGGGAGCTTGCTTGTGCGCAAATTGGCTGCCGCGTTTCCTACATTACAACAGTGACAACTCTCCAAAAGTACTTAATTGGCTGTAAAGTGCTTTGAGACATTCGGTGGTTGTGAAAGGCGCTATATAAATGCAAGTCTTTCTTTTTTTTAATGGTGACCCCCAGGATGCTGATGGTGGGGAATTCAGCGATGGTAATGCCATTGAATGTCAAGGGGAGGTGGTTAAACTCTCGCTTGTTGGAAATAGTCATTGCCTGGCACTTATGTGGCATAAATGTTACTTGCCACTTATCAGCCCAAGCCTGAATGTCATCCAGGTCTTGCTGCATTTGGGCATGGACTGCTTCCTTATCTGAGGAGTTGCAATTGGAACTGAACACTGTGCAATCATCAGTGAACATCCCCACTTCTGCCCTTATGATGGAGGGAAGGTCATTGATGAAGCAGCTGAAGATGATTGGGCCTAGGACACTGCCCTGAGGAACTCCTGCAGCGATGTCCTGGGGCTGAGATGATTGACCTCCAACAACTACAACCATCTTTTTTTGTGCTTGGTGTCATGTATTTAACCAGCATTGTAACCCATGTATAAACTGACCTAAGTTGTACACTATGAGAACACTGACCACTAGGTGGGAGACACTCCTAACCTGGACCTTCAGGTATAAAAGGGGAAGCTCCACCCACCTTCATCACTTGAGTGCTAAGGAATAAAGGACAGGTCACAGACTGACCTCTCAAGCATGGGCCTCGTGTGTATTTATACTGTGTAGTAAGGACGTATCAATGGCGACAAGAAACTGGGATTTAAACCACGCGAACATGGCCACTAGCAGAACAGACAAGAGGTACTGTGTTAAGGAATGATTGGAACAGAGATTCAACATTGTTAAAGCAGCACACAGTTCTCCAGGCAGACAAGGGCAGTCAGGCATGTCCCAACATGTAGTCGAACCCAGAGGGGGAGTTCGACAGAGACAATGGCAAGCTGAACAGCGATTCACGCCATTGCAAGGGACAATGAGGCCAGTAATGGGGCCATCAACACCTGTTAATGGTGCACTCAAGGACAATAACAGGGGCAGTCAGGGACGATCGACTGGCAAGAGACCTTTTGTTTCAAACCGCAACTCATGCTGGAGGCGTGGAGGCATACATTCAGCCGGAGTTTGCAGAGTTGAGCAAAATACCTGCAGAAATTGCAGAAATGGACACTGGGGGAAATCGCTGGAAGCTGAAGTTCAGCAAGTTCATGTGGAGCACGTATACAGTTCATACACCAGGACGCCACCGATAATGATGAAAGTGCTCCTCAATGGCATTCCAGTATCAATGGAGTTAGACCCGGGTGCCAGCCAGTCCCTGATGGGTATCAAACAGTTCGAAAAGTTGTGGGCATCCAAGGCCAGGAGGCCAAAATTATCGCCGATTGACGCACAGCTACGGACTTACACAAAGCAGATCATTCCGGTGCTAGGCAGCGCCACGGTAGTCGTGACCCACAAAGATTCGGAGAACAGGTTGCCACTCTGGATTGTCCCAGGGGACGGTCCCGCACTACTGGGGAGGAGTTGGCTTGCTGTCATGAACTGGAAATGGGGCGATGTCAATGCAATTTCCTCTGTGGAGCGAGTATCATGCTCACAGGTCCTGGACAAATTTGACTCATTATTTCAACACGGCATTGGCACTTTCATGGGGGCCAAGGTAGTGATTCACATAAACCCGGACGCCAGACCAGTACACCACAAGGCCAGAGCGGTGCCGTACGTGATGCGGGAAAAGATAGAAGGCGAATTGGACCGCCTGTTGAGGGAAGGCATCATCTCGCCAGTCGAATTCAGTGACTGGGTGAGCCCGATTGTGCCGGTGCTCAAGGCGGATGGGTCGGTCAGGATATGTGGCGATTACAAGGCCACCATCAATCGGGTGTCACTCCAAGACCAGTACCCGCTACCGAGAGTGGAGGACCTCTTTGCGACGCTATCCGGTGGCAAACTTTTTTCAAAATTGGACCTGACCTCAGCTTACATGACCCAGGAGCTGGCGAGTGAGTCGAAGAAGCTGACCACCATCACGACACACAAGGGGTTGTTTGAGTACAACAGATGTCCGTTCGGAATTCGCTCGGCCGCCGCGATCTTCCAACGAAATATGGAAAGCCTCCTCAAGTTGATTCCAGGGACAGTGGTTTTTCAGGACGACATCCTCATTACGGGTTACGATACTGAAGAACACCTCCACAACCTGGAGGAGGTGCTGCGCAGACTGGACCGGGTAGGTCTGCGACTGAAAAAGGCGAAATGCATCTTCCTAGCTCCAGAGGTAGAATTCCTGGGGATGAGGGTAGCAGCAGACGGGATCAGCCCTACTGCATCCAAGACGGAAGCGATCCAGAGAGCACCCAGACCCCGTAACACGACGGAGCTGCGTTCGTTCCTGGGGCTCTTGAACTATTTTGGTAACTTTCTTCCCAAATTGAGCACGCTGCTAGAGCCGCTACACGTGCTCCTACGCAAAGGTCGCGAATGGGTCTGGGGGGACAGCCAGGAAAGGGCTTTTAATAGAGCACGCAATTTGTTATGTTCCAACAATCTGTTAACACTATATGACCCATGTAAGAAACTTGTGTTAACGTGCGATGCGTCGTCCTATGGTGTCGGGTGTGTGTTGCAGCATGTCAATGCCAAGGGTCAGTTACAGCCGGTAGCTTATGCCTCCAGGAGTCTGTCCCAGGCAGAAAGGGGCTACGGGATGGTAGAAAAGGAGGCGCTCGCATGTGTATATGCGGTAAAGAAAATGCACCAGTACCTGTTTGGCAGGAAATTTGAGCTGGAGACAGATCACAAACCCCTAACGTCCCTTTTGGCCGACAACAAGGCCATAAATGCAAACGCATCGGCCCGCATAGAGAGGTGGGCACTCACGTTAGCTGCCTATGACTACACAATTCGGCACAGACCGGGCACCGAAAACTGCGCCGATGCACTCAGCAGGCTCCCACTAGCCACCACTGAGGGGGCTACTGAGCAGGGTGCTGAGATGGTCATGGCTGTTGAAGCTTTCGGAAGCGAAGGCTCACCCGTGACAGCCCATCAGATTAAAGTCTGGACAACTAGAGACTCGCTATTGTCTCTAGTCAAGAAATGTGTCCTGAATGGGGACTGGGCAGCCACATACAGGGCATGCCCTGAGAAATTTAAACCATTTCACAGGCGCAAGGATGAACTCTCGATTCAGGCCAATTGCCTACTGTGAGGAAACCGTGTAGTCATGCCCCAGATGGGCAGAGAGGTGTTCATCAGAGAACTCCATAATGGGCACCCGGGCATTGTCACGATGAAGGCAATTGAGGTCACACGTTTGGTGGCCAGGGATAGACGCAGATCTGGAACTTTGTGTTCGCAGGTGCAACACGTGTGCCCAGCTGGGCCATGCGCCCAGGGAAGCCCCCCTTAGCCCCTGGCCATGGCCCGTCAAGCCATGTGGACTACGCAGGTCCTTTCATGGGGAAAATGTTTTTGGTTGTAGTAGACGCCTACTCCAAATGGATCGAGTGTGACATTTTAAATTCAAGCACATCCTCTGCCACGGTAGAAAGTCTACGGGCAATGTTCGCCGCCCACGGTCTACCGGACATCTTGGTCAGCGACAATGGCCCGTGCTTCACAAGCACTGAATTCCAGGACTTCATGGCAGGCAATGGAATTAACCATGTTAGAACGGCACCGTTCAAGCCGGCCTCAAACGGCCAGGCAGAACGAACAGTGCAGATAATCAAACAGGGGATGCTCAGATTCCAAGGGGGTTCCCTACAAACCCGCTTATCACGCCTCCTGTTGGCCTATAGATCCCGACCACACTCGCTCACAGGGGTTCCACCTGCAGAGCTACTAATGAAAAGGACGCTCAAAACCCGATTATCCCTTATACACCCCACCATGAAAGAAATTGTCGAGAGCAGGCGCCAGTCACAATGTAACTACCATGACAGGAATGCGAGGGCGCGATGTATTGATGTAAATGATCCTGTTTTTGTCCTGAACTACGCTGCAGGGCCCAAATGGCTCGCAGGCACTGTGGTTGCCAAAGAGGGAAATAGGATTCTGGTAGTTAAACTTACCAATGGACAAATCTGCCGCAAACATGTGGATCAAACAAAAAGGAGGTTCAGCAACCCCATAGAAGAAGCAGAGGAAGAACACAACGTAGAGTTTACTCCACCACAGGTGACCGAACACCGGAATCAAAGGGAGGAGAGCCCAGTCACTGTGGGCAGTCCGGACAGGCCTGAGGCACTGCAAACAGCAGACACTCAGGCCAGCGCTCAACAACCGGAGCCCCAACTCAAGGGAGCGTAAACCACCAGAGAGACTCAACCTGTGATCCCAATAAGACTTTGGGGGGGGGGAGGTGATGTCATGTATTTAACCAGCATTGTAACCCATGTATAATCTGATCTAAGTTGTACACTGTGAGAACACTGACCACTAGGTGGGAGACACTCCTAACCTGGACCTTCAGGTATAAAAGGGGAAGCTCCACCCACCTTCATCACTTGAGTGCTAAGGAATAAAGGACAGGTCACAGACTGACCTTCTCTCAAGCATGGGCCTCGTGTGCATTTATACTGTGTAGTAAGGACGTATCACTTGGTATGACTTCAGCCAGTGAAAAGATTCCCCCCTGATTCCCATTTACTTCAATAAAAGGCTCCTTGATGCCACACTTGGTCAAATGCTGCTGTGATGTCAAGGGCAGTCACTCTCACCTCACCTTCGGAATTCTGCTCTTCTGTCCATGTTTGGAACAAGGCTGTAATGAGGTTTGGAGCTGAGTGGTGCTGGCAGAACCCAAACTGAGCATCGTTGAGCGGCAACTACAGAGGAATCTCCCTGTTGTCAGCCACTGGGAAAGTCGTCGCTAGAGTCCTCCTCAACCGTCTTCTCCCTGTGGCTGAGGAGCTCCTCCCGGAGTCACAGTGCGGATTTCGTCCCCTAGGGGGCACAACGGACATGATTTTTGCAGCTTGACAGCTGCAGGAATAATGCAGGGAACAGGACCAGCCCTTATACATAGCCTTCTTCGACCTTACAAAGGCCTTTGACACTATCAACTGTGAGGGACTATGGAGCGTCCTCCTCCATTTCGGATGCCCCCAAAAGTTCGTCACCATCCTCTGCCTGCTCCACGATGACATGCAGGCCGTGATCCCTACCAACCGATTCAATACAGACCCAATCTACGTCCGGACCGGGGTCAAACAGGGCTTCATCATCGTCCCAACCCTCTTCTCAATCTTCCTCACTGTCATGCTCCACCTCACAGTCACAAGCTCCCCGCTGGAGTGGAACTAAACTACAGAACCAATGGGAACCTGTTCAACCTTCGCCGTCTCCAGGCCAGGTCCAAGACCACCCCAACCTCTGTCGTCGAGCTACAGTACACAGATGATGCCTGCGTTGACGCACATACAGAGGCTGAACTCCAGGACATAATTGATGTATTTACTGAGGTGTACGAAAGCATGGGCCTTACGCTAAACATCTGTAAGACAAAGGTCCTCCATCAGCTTGTCCTCGCCGCACAGCACTGCCCCCCAGTCATCAAGATCCACGGCGCGGCTCTGGACAACGTGGACCATTTCCCATACCTCAGGAGCCTCTTATCAGACAATGACGACAAGATTCAACACCGCCTCCAGTGCGCAAGTGCAGCCTTCAGCCGCCTGAGGAAAAGAGTGTTTGAAGACTAGGCCTTCAAAACTGCCACCAAGCTCATGGTCTACAGGACTGTCATAATACCCGCACTCCTGTATGGCTCAGAGACATGGACCATATACAGTAGACACCTCAAGTCGCTGGAGAAATACCACCAACGATGCTTCCGCAAGATCCTACGAAGCCCCTGGGAGGACAGACGCACCAACGTTAGCATCCTCGACCAGGCCAACATCCCCAGCATTGAGGCACTGACCACACTTGATCAGCTCCGCTGGGCAGGCCACATCATTCGCATGCCAGACAAGAGACTCCCAAAGCAAGCACTCTATTCGGAACTCTTTCACGGCAAATGAGCCAAAGGTGGGCAGAGGAAACGTTACAGGGACACCCTTAAAGCCTCCCTGAAAAAGTGCAACATCCCCACTGACACCTGGGAGTCCCTAGCCAAAGACCGCCCTAAGTGGAGGAAGTGCATTTGGGAGGACGCTGAGCACCTTGAGCCTCATCGCCAAGAACATGCAGAAATCAAGCGCAGGCAGCAGAAAGAGCATGCGGCAAACCTGTCCCACCTTTCCCTCAATGACTATCTGTCCCACCTGTGACAGGGACTGTGGTTCTCGTATTGGACTGTTCAGCCACCTAAGGACTCATTTTTAAGAATGGAAGCAAATCTTCCTCGATTCCGAGGGACTGCCTATGATGATGATGATGATGAGTGGATAAGTGCCGCTAGATAGCACTGTCCACAACACCTTCCATCATTTTGCTAATCATTGAGAGTAGACTTTTGTGGTAATTGGCCAGATTGGATTTGTCCTACGTTTTGTGGACAGGACATACCTGGGTAGTTTTCCACATTGTCGAGTAGATGCCAATGTTGTAGCTGTACTGAATAGCTTGGCTGGAGGCACAGCAAGTTCTGGAGCATATGTCCTCAGCACGACAGCCAGGATGTTGCTGGGGCCCATAGCCTTTGCTGTATCCAGTGCGCTCAGCCGTTTCTTGATATCATGTGGAGTGAATCAAATTGGCTGAAGACTGGCTTCTGTGATGGTGTGGACCTCAGGAGGAAGCCAAAATGGATCATCTACTCAGCACTTGTGGCTGAAGATGGTTGCAAATGTGTCAGCCTTGTCTTTTGCACTTGTGTGTTGGGCTCCGCCATCATTGAGGATGGGGATATTCATGGAACCGCCTCCTCCTGTTAGTTGTTTAATTGCTCACTACCATTCATGACTGGATGTGGCAGGACTGTAGAGCTTTGATCTGATTCGTTGATTGTGGGATCACTTAGCTCTGTCTATAGCATGCTGCTTCTGCTCTTTAGCATGCATGTAGTCCTGTGTTGCAGCTTTCCCAAGTTGATACCTCATTTTTAGGTATGCCAGGTGCTGCTCCTGGCATGCTCTTCTGCACTCCTCATTGAACCAGGGTTGGTCCCCTGGCTTGATGGTAATGGTAGAGTGAGGGATATGCCGGGCCATGAGGTTACAGGTTGTGGTGGACTACAATTGGGATGTGATCTAGTGCTATTGGCACAGACGGGCAGGCAGGCGATCTGCTGCACTTGCAATGGCAAAGTGGACCCCCAGGATTTCAGGGTCACATAATCCTAGCCATAAGAAAATTGAAGAGAGGCATTTTTGTCAATTCAGCATAACAGTTTGAACTTTCCTTGGTGACCAGTTGTACCAGGAAAGATTGCCCATTAACCTAGAGTGTACACCAATAGCTGTGGTTTAATTAGTGATGGTTTAACTCTGGATTGAATTTGTGCATTCCAGGAAAGAGCCTTGGGCGATGTCACTGTCTGTGAAGATGTTTTAGGATGGTTCAGAACCTTTAGAGAAAATAAATACCTAAATCCAGGAAACAGGTCAAGTTCCTTTTCTGTCAAGTGTCTAAACCCCAAAACACTGTCTTTCCAGGATGGGTCCTATGAAGAAGAATGAGCAAATAATGTTGTTAGTTGCATTTTTCTCAGGTCCTGAAGGATCAGAACCATACAATTTATTTTTTATTTTCTTGATTTTGGCTGCTATAAATGAGACAATATCCTATTTGTCTATCCTGTTTGCAGTGGTGCACTGTGTGCTGTTGGGATAAGTTAGTTGACATCGAGTTATTTGATGGAAATGATACTAAGAGGAAGACAATTAGTTTGCTGTGCAAACTCTTGCCGTTATTCAAAATAGATGCTCATAGTTAGAAAAGATCAGGCTGTGGTTTGTAGTAGTTAGTGCCACACCTATCAGAATGTATCAATGTGCTGGACAAGAAAATGACATTTTTTAGAAATCAGTATCCACGACTGAAAAATGTCACCAGTTTCTAAATTTTTTTTTATATGATTTGAGAATGTATACAGCTTATATCCTTGACAGTGTTGCAATATTAGGGAGTTTTCAGCTATCGGGATATAACCTAGACAGAAATCTCTTCTCAATGTTTATTGGCCAGTGGGCTCAACTTGCAGACATCAAAGCCTAAAAATTACCGATGGCGATATTATTGCATGAATGCTTAATGTGTTCATATTAAATTTCTCTGTTCGCTTCTTTAGCAAAGATATCAACTCATTGAAAAAAACTGCTTAATGCCTGAGCTAAATTAGCAGACTGCGGAAGGTCATATGAACTCATTAAATGTTGATCCACAAATAACACCAACAGTAATTTCTCAGCACATATTTTTGGAAGATTTTCTTTTTCTTTTACTTTTGTATCAATTTACAGAGTTATTTACGATTGCCAGCCAAAGTCTTCATGTTGCCAATCAACTCTGGTAAATGTGTGTTGCTTTTTTTTTTCCACATATAAATGTCAGGAGAAAATGAGCAGAGCTCTTATAAAATTCTTTCCTTCCTCAACAGCGCATTCCGACAGGGAATACTAAACTTTGGATCAAGAAGGCTATAAAGTGAGGGATGAAAAAGATAATCATAATAAAATGTCTTTACTGCAAACTTTGCATAAATCACACACTGAAAGCTGCACGTTTTAACCATAATAATTCTGTTAATGTTCATGTTGGCATTATTCCAAGTCAAATACAGTAATCGAAGTTAACTCGGCCAGAAACTGCCAGCAATAAGTCTGCGCATTTATAGCTTCCTGGAATTGAAGACCAATCAGTATTTGGCTCTGTGATCCTCCATGCCTGTGCCCACCCTATACCTTTGCTTTTGTGAAGTAAGACATTTTCTCATCCCCATCAGTGGACATGCAGAGCCATCGATAGCGATACGCAAACATCCACTTCAGCTCCTTGTTTAACGAGACGTAAAGTCACACAATAGTTTGTCATTGTGTTTCCTGTTTAGCTCTTTATTGGTTTCTTTTCAGTGGAACCTTCAGTGTTCCCCAGGGATCTGGACTGGGGCCTCAGCGTTTCACCATATATATATATATATATATATATATAAAAATATAAATGATGAAGAAATAGAGAGTTGTATATCCAAGTTTGCAGATGACACTCAGTTACGAGGCATTGTAATTTGCATGGCTGGAAGCAGGAAGTTACAAAGGGACATAGACAGACTAAGAAAGTGGACAAAGGTGAGGAAGTAATGCTTCAGTTGTACCGAGCCTTGGTCACATCCAATCTGTGAGACTGCATTCAGTTTTGGGCACCAAACTTCAGGAAAGACATATTGGGACTACTGTGCAGATTCATCAGAATGATACCAGGGCTTAGCAGGGTTAAATTATTAGGACAAGTTGCATAAACTTGGCTTGTATGCCCTTGAGTTTAGAAGGTTGAGGGATGATCTAATTGAAGTATTTTAAATGATTGTGGGATTTGATAGGGTAGATACAGAGAAACTATTTCATCTGGTGGGGGAATCCAGAACAAGAGGGCATAATCTTGAGCTAGGCCATTTAGGAGTGAAATCAAAAAGCACTTTATCACACAAAGGGTAGCACATCGAGGTTCTGCACCACCAGACTGAGCCGAAGGAGGTGGTGAGGGGAGGGGTTGATTAAGTCAAGGCCAAAGCTGAAGGCAGGAATTATGAAATGGTCAGCTTCAGTTTTGCTGACATTTAGCTGAGAAAATTTGGTTAATTCAGATCTTAATATTGGAGAGGCAGTTGAATACTGTAGCACCAACTAAATATCTTTCCTATAAATCACTGATTAATTTCCTGCGTGTTACCCTGTATACCCATGAACACACTCACATACATAAAAACATGGCAAATAAAATTGGGAAACAATGAAATTGTACAGAGAGTATTTTCTCTGGGTGAGAAGACTGCTACTTTAGTTAACATTGTCATATTTGGGATACTTACCGGCACTCGTTCTTTGAAGATGTTGTAACCAGACTGTAAAAATAAGCCCATCTCATTGGCATCGAGTGAATTCACATGACTCACGAGGTAATCAAACGTTTCCTTGTTCCACTTGCTACAGTTAAAACATCGGGAAAATATGACACAATCCTTTGCCACAATGCCACAAATATTTGTTTACCATCTGCAGAAAATTCCATTGACATAACAGAAAAAAGATCAGAAGTATATATTACCTACTATTACTGCATGCATTGTTATTGAAACTACCAAGGGCCAGGACAACCTTTAATACACTGGTGCAAAGACCAGTTCTAAATTGTTACCCTTATTATGTGCAGTGTTAACCTATTACTGGATTTCTTAAAAGGGCTTTAAAGCTCACAAAATGGAATGCTGCCGTGTCACAGCACATGAATGCAGCAATGCACTACGCAATACCAATGAGGACATGAGTTTACACTTTTGATTTTCTATATTCAAATTTTCTTGGCTTGGCTGTGCACACAGAAGGGGCACTAGAGAGAGGGCAAGCAATATGGAGGCAGACAAAATTGGGAGCAGTGTCAATAGAACATAATAAAAGGCCATATGGCTCATTGAAACTCATCCATCTAGTATACTAACTCTCTCAACATGGCATTTTTTGGGGGTCAATATAGGTTGCTCCTGACAGCTAGCTGATCTGGGAGCAGGTTGCCTGCTAGACCTCTCAGGGATTTGAACCCACAACCTTCTGACTCAGAAATAGTGGCACTGACTGAAAAGAATGGTGTGTCCTTGCTGTTTGACTAAAGTGGTAATGAGCAATAAACACAAACAAATTCCAGGCTTGGTTCAAGGTCTCTGCTTGGTTAGTCAATCTGAGCCAGGGCAGCAGTTAGAGGTTTTACAGTTGAGCTCAGGTGATCCTGGGCTAGCAGCAAAGATCAGCTAGGATTCCCACTCCTGATCAATATGCAGAAACTTCTGCTAGAAAGGTGAGGATAGAATCAGACCTGGCTGTAATGCTCATCGTGCTCAAATAACCTGCCACTGATTATGCTCACCCATGAAGAGTGTCCAGCCAGAAGGTTGCTGGTGCTCATGGAACCATATCCTAGCAGCAGCCAGCACCTTCAGAAAGGGAGAAAAATAAATAAAAGAAAAATAAAGGAAAATTAGTAAATATAGAAAAATAAGGTGAAAGAAACTGCTACATTAAGCCTGCATCATTCCTATTTCTTACATAATGGGACACGTTCCTATTTTTAGTTTCAAAAATTATTCTTCTTACACTTCTTCCAGGTTCCCTTGATCGAGCACATATGGTTGCCACAATCCAGCAGCTCCATCGCTCACAGTATGTGGTGTAAACTTATCTGCATAAACCACAACGGTTAACGGCCTGACCATAGACTGAAAGCGATTCATGATGCATTGAGCTGTAGACAAACCAATCACGCCAGCCCCAATCACTGCAACATACATTTTCTTATCCAAGAAGGTCGATCGTCTAATAGCTGAAAAGAAACAAAGGAAGATGGTTCATTTACTCAGTTCAATATTGTACAGCTGAGGAGTGATTTCAGTTACCCAAGATCAGAATATAGACTTTGATCTTCGCTTCTGCAATAAAGTAATAGTTGTAGTAATTATTAACTAATCTGTTTGCAATGTCAAGAATATGAAACCGTTTCGATGTTTCTGGCTGATTACACAGAGTTAGCCATGGCTCAGTGTTGCACCGTTACCTCTGAGTCAGAAGGTTGTGGGTTCAAATCCCACGCCACGGACTTGAGCATACCATCTAGTGCAATACTGAGAGAGTTGTGTACTGAGGGAATGCTGCACTGTTGGAGGTGCCGTCTTTCAAATGAGACATTAAACTGAGTCCCCGTCTGCTCTCTCAGGTGGATGTAAATGATCCCATGAACTATTTCGAAGAAGAGCATGGGGAGTTTTCCCTGGTGTCCTGACCAATAGCTATCCCTCAATCAACATAACAAAAACAGATTATCTGGACATTATCACATTGCTGTTTGTGGAATCTTGCTGTGTGCAAATTAGCTACCGCTTTTCCTACATTACAATAGTGACTACACTTCAAAAGTACTTAATTGGCTGTAACGCGCTTTGGGTCATCCAGAGGTCATGAAAGAGGCAATTTAAATGCAAGTTCTTCTTTTCTTTTTCTCTGCTTTCATTTAGATTAGATGAAAATACTGTATTAAAATCAGGTGATATGTTAGCATTGTGTATTGGACCAGCCAGAGTAGTATGATCCAAATTTGACTGTCCTCACTCTGCCTGGGTTCCTGAACTTACTAGCCTGCATCAAAGTCACTGTGAAATTGGCTGTAAAGAAGCATAACCCAGATGACCCTCCATCTCTGTGGAGCAGGACCCGCCATTCACTCAATGCCTCCTGCAGTGATATAGCTGAGGTTTTGAATGCAGTTTGTAGGGTTTCTGGGCATGAACGAGCACTTTACCACTCTGAAACATTTATCTGTTTGGAATAACAAAAATCTTGGCAGTTCATTGTTATAGTGCAATGAAGCTCCCCACAAAATCAAAGGAAAACCGACAGACTGGTCTCGCCATGGATCTCTTGTACACCTCAAAACAGATGGTCACACAGCAAGATTGCTAAATGCCTGTCAGTTTCCCAGATGGCAAAAGAATGAATGGCACAAAGGATGCAAAGGAGGAGTTAATTACTAATTATTTTTGAAAGAAACATTTTGGCGAACAAATTCTTACATATAGTTGGGTATGGGAGGGGGAGGGGGAATAGAAAATTGTTTAGTTCTCATACAATAATAAACACGAGGGAAGCTTGAGTGGTTTATAAAAATCAGCAGATCTCTGGTAGCGAATTATAATCTTATCTACCTCTTAAGTTTTTCTTTTGCACTTTTTTTGGTGGACTTCATCCTTAAGGACAGAGTGCCTGAGTACAAGCAAATATGAGTTGATCAGAGAGAGCCGGAATGGTTTTGTTAAAAGTAAGGCAAGACTGACTAATCTAGTTGAATTTTTTGAGGAGGTCACTAATAAAGTTAGACTAAGGGTAGACTAAAGGTGTTATCTCTATGCAGTTCCAGAAGACAATCGATAAGGTTCCACACAAAAGATTATGGGCAAAAATGAGAGCTCATGGAATTGGAGGTAGCCTTTTGACGAATTGGAAATTGCTTGGGAGGTAGGAGACAGGGAGCAGGGATAAAGACTATGTACTCAGATTGGCAGGATGGGATGAATGGTATTCACCAGGAATCTGTTCTGGGGCCTCAAACTTTCACCATGTTCATTAATGACTTGGATGAAGGAATAGAGGGTTGCAAGTTTGCAGATTACACTAAATTAGTAAGTAGTGCAGATGGGTTTGTTAAGGAAGGTCGTGTCTGACTAACTTTATTGAGTTCTTTGAGGAGGTAACAAGAAGGGTCTGTTATATATGTGGACTTGTATTTACTCTGTACAGCCACCAGAGGGCTCATCCCCTGTAGTCCCAAGGGATCCCATAATCCCTTGGGGGCACAGGTATTTAAGGAGGCTTCACAGGTTGGAGAGGCACTCTGGAGACCTGCAATAAAAGACTAAGGTCACACTTTACTTTGAGCTCACAGTGTTCAGTCTGACTATTTCTCCATACACAACAGGGTCGATGAGGGCAGTGCATTTGATGCAATTTACATGGATTTTAACAAACTTTTGACAAGGTCCCCATGGTAGGCTGATCAAAAAAGTAAAAGCCCATGGGTTCCAAGGGAGAGTGGCAAATTGGATCCAAAATTGGCTTAGTGGCAGGAAGCAAAGGGTAATGGTTGAGGGAATCTTTGTGACTAGAAGGCTGTTTCCAGTGGGCTCAGTATTCGGTCCATTACTTTTTGTAGTATATATTAATGATTTAGACTTAAATGTAGGGGGCATGATAAAGAAATTTGCAGATGATACAAAAATTGGCCGTGAGGTTGACAGTGAAGAGAATAGCTCCACATCGCAGGGAGATAGCGATGAATTGGTCAGTTGGGCAGAAAAGTGGCAAATGGAATCAATCTGGAAATGTGTGAGGTAATGCATTTGGGGAGGAGCAACAAGGCAAGGGAATACACAATAAATGGGAGGATACTGAGAGGTGTGGAGGAAGAGAGAGACCTTGGAGTACATGTCCACAGATCCTTAAACGTAGCAGGACATGTCGATAAGGTAGTTAAAAAGGCATACGGAATGCTTTCCTTTATTAGCTGAGGCATAGAATACAAGAGCCAGGAAGTTATACTAGAACTGTGTACAACATTAGTTAGGCCACAGCTTGAGTACTGTGTGCAGTTCTGGTCATCACATTACAGGAAGGATGTGATTGCACCAGAAAGGGTACAGAGATTTACGAGGCTGTTGCCAGGACTGGAAAACTTTAGCTATGAGGTAAGATTGCATAGGCTAGGGTTGTTTTCCTTGGAACAAAGGAGGCTGAAGGAAGATTTAATTGAGGTGTATAAAATTATGAGGGGCCTAGATAGAGTCGATAGGAAGGACCTATTTCCCTTAGCAGAGGGGGTAATAACCAGGGGACATAGATTTAAAGTAGCTGGCAGAAGGATTAGAGGGGAGATGAGCAAACATTTATTCACCCAGAGGGTGGTGGGAATCTTGAACTCACTGCCTGAAAGGGCAGTAGAGGCAGAAATCCTCATCACATTTAAAAGGTACTTGGATGTGCACTTAAAGAGTCCTAACCTACAGGGCTATGGACCTAGTGCTGGAAGGTGGGATTAGACTGGACAATTCTTTTTTGACCGGCACAGACACGATGAGCCAAAAGGCCTCCTTTTGTGTCGTAATTTTCTATGATTCTATGGGAGCCGGAAGTTCTCCCATAGATACGGCTGAATCTGAACCCCCAAAACAGGTGTGTTGGGGTCGTGTCAGAGGTTAAAATGAGGCTGCCTGCCTTCATTCTAACAGTCATTCTATTTTTAACCACAGGCAGCTGGGTTTCCCAGAACCGGGGAAACTCGGAAGCTGAAAGCAGGTGAGAAGAGCTGAATCCATGAGGTATGTGCCTTCATAACACTTCTTTTGGGCCAGGAGGCACTGGAGTGCTTCCTCCACTGGCTCAACAGCTTACCTGTAAACACCCCCACCAATCGGAACCATCTCCCATACAATTTCCTCCCCCCTACTTCTTTATTTGGGAGGCGGCGGGGAACAAAATTAAGTTTTAAAAATAAATTGCTGGTAGTTAGTATTTTATTTTTCAAATAACAGTCCCTGATACAACAAATTAGCTGGAGAGTTCCCCCAATGCACTTACTCGCTCTCGTAGGCTTTGGCCCTGTGAAGCTGGCTTCCTGCCAGAAAGGCCTCCAACCTGTCAATCAGGCTGCCTGTGGGAGGGAAGCTCACTTAAAGGGGCCCTGTAGTTAAATTCTGCAGGACATTTGGGAAGCCTGGTTGTAGTGTCCCTGCACCTTACTACAAACTCACACGAGGCATATATATATATATCAGACACGGTCACTTTGTGACCTTCACCTTTATTCCCAGGACCAACGAGTCCTGATCCTGGGTGGGACCTCCCCTTTTATACCTGGAAACCCAGGTAAGGAGTGTCTCCCACAAGTTCACCCCCTGTGGTCAGGGTGTGCATTTCTAGGGTACAGGTACAGTGTACATGAGTTACAGTTACATGACTATGTCATTGCAAGATGGTTAAATACATGAAATCACCTCCCCCCTTAAGTCTTTTGTTTCAGAGGTTAAGTCTTTCAAGTGGTCAACGCTCTCTCGTGGAGCGCCGCAGTTGTGGCTCTGGTGGCTGAGCTTCGGCACGCGTCTCTGTCACTTGAGGTGATTCCGGCCTGACCGGGCTGGCTGCAGGGACTGTGCATGCTCGTCCGCTGGCAGTGGTGTGGGTGCCACCTCATGCTCTTCTTCAGGTTCCTCCTTGTCTATGCTGAACCTTTTCTTTACTTGGTCCAAGTGTTTGCGGCATATCTCACCATTGTTTAGTCGGACCACCATGACTCGATTTCCTTCTTTGCCAATTACGGTGCCCTCAAGCCACTTGGGTCCCAAAGCATGGTTAAGAACAAATACCGGGTCATCTATTTCTAAACACCTCCCCCTTGAGTTTCGATCATGGAGCTCGGTTTGGGACTGGAGCTTGCCCTCAACAATGTCTGTCAGGGCTGGGTGAATGAGGGGCAGCCGTGTCTTGAGCATGCGTTTCATGAGGAGTTCCGCTGGCGGGACTCCCGTGAGCGAGTGCGGCCGGGACCTGTAGGCCAGCAGGAGGCGCGATAGGCGGTACTGAAGGGAGGGTCCATGGATGCGTAGCATGCCCTGTTTTATGACTTGGACCGCCAGTTCCGCCTGGCCATTGGAAGCCAGCTTGAACGGTGCTGTCCGGGCGTGCTTGATGCCATTGCCCAACATAAACTCCTGGAATTCGTGGCTGGTGAAACACGGGCTATTGTCGCTGACCAGGATGTCCAGCAAGCCATGGGTCGTGAAAACCGTACGCAGACTCTCCACGGTGATGGATGTCGTGCACGAGTTCAATATGACACACTCGATCCACTTCGAGTATGCATCGACAACGATCAGGAACATTTTCCCCATGAACGGGCCCATATAGTCAACGTGAATATGTGACCATGGACTGGTGGGCCAGGGCCACGGGCTGAGTGGGGCCTCCCCGGGGGCACTTGCGAACCCAGTGTTCCAGGTCTGAGTCTATCCCTGGCCACCATATATGTGAGCGGGCAATGGCCTTCATTAAGACGATGCCACGGTGCTCGCTGTGGAGTTCCCTGATGAACTTTTCCCTTCCTTTCTGGGGCACAACTACCCGGCTGCCCCATAGCAGGCAGTCGGCTTGGATGGAGAGCTCATCCATCCGTCTCTGAAACGGTCTGACTTCCTCAGGGCACGCCCTGTGTGCGGGCGCCCAATCCCCAGTCAGGACACATTTCTTTATCATGGATAGGTTGGTCCAGAGATTGATCTGGTGGGCTGTGATGGGGGTGCCCGCAGTGTCAAAAGCCTCAACGGTCATGACCATGAGTTCAGCCATGAACTCATTGAATGGCGGTGCAGGCTAGAAGGGCCGAATGGCCTACTCCTGCACCTATTTTCTATGTTTCTATGTTTCTATCTCGGCACTCTGCTCCGAAGCCCCCTCGGCGGTGGCCACTGGGAGCTTGCTGAGCGCGTCAGCGCAATTTTCGGTGCCTGGCCGGTGCCGTATGGTGTAGTCATACGCAGCCAGCGTGAGGGCCCAGCGCTGTATGCGAGCTGACGTATTGGCATTGACAACAAGGATGTTAACGGCTTGCAGTCCGTCTCGAGCTCGAACTGTCTGCCAAAAAGGTACTGGTGCATCTTTTTCACACTGTAAACACACGCGAGTGCTTCCTTCTCAACCATGCCGTATCTATGCTCTTCCTGGGAGAGCAACCTGGAGATGTAAGCCACCGATTGGAGTCGGCCGTCATCGTTACCCTGCTGCAACAAGTTTTCCATATTTTTAATCATGTATACAAAACCAAAAGAAGGAAATGTAGTAAAGAGCAAAGGTGGCTGACTGACCATGTACAAAGACAAATGAGATGTAAACAGAAATGTTTCTATAAATTAAAGACATTTAACACTCAAATAGAAAAGGAAAGACTTGCATTTATATAACACCTTTCATGACCACCAGATGTCTCAAAGTGTTTGCCGGCCGGTGTAGTCAAATGAGTCACTGTTGTAATGTGGGAAACGTGGCAGCCAACTTGCGCACAGAAAACTCCCACAAACAGCAATGTGATAATGACCAGCTAATCTGTTTTTGTTATGTTGATTGAGGGATAACTATTGGTCTGGACACCAGGGATAACTCCCCTGCTCTTCTTCGAAATAGTGCTATGGGATCTTTTACGTCCACTTGGTTTAACGACTCATCCAAAAGACAACACTTCCAACAGTACAGCACTCCCTCAGTACTGCACTGGAGTGTCAGCCTAGATTTATATTCCTCAGTTCCTGGAGTGGGACTTGAACCCACAACCTTCTGTGTATGCTACCCACTGAGAAAACAGATAGTAAAAGCTTTTACAGATATATAAAATGGAAAAGAGTGACTAAAGTAAATGTTGGTCCCTTAGAAGATGAGAAGGGGGATTTAATAATGGGAAATGTAGAAATGGCTGAGACCTTAAACAATTATTTTGCTTCGGTCTTCACAGTGGAAGACACAAAAACCATGCCAAAAATTGCTGGTCACAGGAATGTGGGAAGGGAGGACCTTGAGACAATCACTATCACTAGGGAGGTAGTGCTGGACAGGCTAATGGGACTCAAGGTAGACAAGTTCCCTGGTCCTGATGAAATGCATCCCAGGGTATTAAAAGAGATGGCAGAAGTTATAGCAGATGCATTTGTTATATTCTACCAAAATTCTCTGGATTCCGGGGAGGTACCAGCGGATTGGAAAGCAGCTAATGTAACGCCTCTGTTTAAAAAAGGGGGCAGACAAAAGGCAGGTAACTGTAGGCCGGTTAGTTTAACATCTGTAGTGGGGAAAATGCTTCAAGCTATCATTAAGGAAGAAATAGCGGGACATCTAGATAGGAATAGTGCAATCAAGCAGACGCAACATGGATTCATGAAGGGGAAATCATGTTTAACTAATTTACTGGAATTCTTTGAGGATATAACGAGCATGGTGGATAGAGGTGTACCGATGGATGTGGTGTATTTAGATTTCCAAAAGGCATTCGATAAGGTGCCACACAAAAGGTTACTGCAGAAGATAAAGGTATGCGGAGTCAGAGGAAATGTATTAGCATGGATCGAGAATTGGCTGGCGAACAGAAAGCAGAGAGTCGGGATAAATGGGTCCTTTTCGGGTTGGAAATCGGTGGTTAGTGGTGTGCCACAGGGATCGGTGCTGGGACCACAACTGTTTGCAATATATATAGATGACCTGGAAGAGGGGACAGAGTGTAGTGTAACAAAATTTGCAGATGACACAAAGATTAATGGGAAAGCGGGTTGTGTAGAGGACACAGAGAGGCTGCAAAGAGATTTAGATAGGTTAAGCGAATGGGCTAAGGTTTGGCAGATGGAATACAATGTCGGAAAGTGTGAGGTCATCCACCTTGGAAAAAAAACAGTAAAAGGGAATATTATTTGAATGGGGAGAAATTACAACATGCTGCGGTGCAGAGGGACCTGGGGGTCCTTGTGCATGAATCCCAAAAAGTTAATTTGCAGGTGCAGCAGGTAATCAGGAAGGCGAATGGAATGTTGGCCTTCATTGCGAGAGGGATGGAGTACAAAAGCAGGGAGGTCCTGCTGCAACTGTTACTGCGTGCAGTTTTGGTCACCTTACTTAAGGAAGGATATACTAGCTTTGGAGGGGGTACAGAGACGATTCACTAGGCTGATTCCGGAGATGAGGGGGTTACCTTATGATAGATTGAGTAGACCGGGTCTTTACTCGTTGGAGTTCAGAAGGATGAGGGGTGATCTTATAGAAACATTTAAAATCATGAAAGGGATAGACAAGATAGAGGCAGAGAGGTTGTTTCCACTGGTCGGGGAGACTAGAACTAGGAGACACAGCCTCAAAATACGGGGGAGCCAATTTAAAACTTAGTTGAGAAGGAATTTCTTCTCCCAGAGGGTTGTGAATCTGTGGAATTCTCTGCCCAAGGAAGCAGTTGAGGCTAGCTCATTGAATGTATTCAAATCACAGATAGATAGATTTTTAACCAATAAGGGAATTAAGGGTTATGGGGAGCGGGCGGGTAAGTGGAGCTGAGTCCACGGCCAGATCAGCCATGATCTTGTTGAATGGCGGAGCAGGCTCGAGGGGCTAGATGGCCTACTCCTGTTCCTAATTCTTATGAGCCACAGCTGACATTAATAAATAGGGTTGAATACAAGGAAAACTAAGGCTGCTATTAGATCAGCAAAAAGGCTAAAGGGGGGAGGGGGAAGATTGTATACAACTATGGCAGTAGTGGGAAGAGCTTTGTTAGTTATGTGAAGAGTCAGATAACTATCAAAGATTGTATTGGGCTACTGAAGGGTGTTCAAGAACAGGTTACAAAGGACTCACTAAGTATGGCGGAAATATTAAATGTGTACTTTGCATCAGTCTTCAACCTTGAAGATGATGCTCAAATATTAAAATTTAATAATACTAGGTTTTTTTTTAGTCACATTAACCTAGATAAGCATATTGTTTCAGAAAGAATTAAGAACTTGAAAATAGATAGAGCAGCTGGGCCGGATGATATCCACCCGAGGGTCCTCCGGGAGATGGGACAGGTGCTGTGTCTTTAATAGCTCACTGCACTCTGGAATGATTCCTATAGATTGGTAGGAGGTTAACATAGTCCCCATTTTAAAAAAGATGACCAGGCAGACCCGGGTAACTATAGGCCCATCAGTTTAACATCAGTAATAGATGATATGCTTGAAAGAATCATAAGAGATTTAATATAGGAATACTTGGATAGGGAGGGACATATTACGGACACCCAACATGGCTTTATAAAGGTTATGTCTCTCAAATCTAATTGTATTTTTTGAAAAAGTTACAAAGTTGGTGGACGAGAGAAGCCCAGTAGACATTGTCTACTTAGATTTCCAAAAAGCTTTTGATAAGGTACCGCGTAACATAGAAACATAGAAAATAGGTGCAGGAGTAGGCCATTCGACCCTTCGAGCCTGCACCACCATTCAATATGATCATGGCTGATCATGCAACTTCAGTACCCCATTCCTGCTTTCTCTCCATACCTCTTGATTCCTTTAGCTGTCAGGGCCACATCTAACTCCCTTTTGAATATATCTAACAAACTGGCCTCAACAACTTTCTGTGGTAGATAATTCCACAGGTTCACAACTCTGAGTGAAGAAGTTTCTCCTCATCTTGGTTCTAAATGGCTTACCCTTTATCCTTAAACTGTGACCCCTGGTTCTGGACTTCCCGCAACATCAGGAACATTCTTCCTGCATCTAACCTGTCCAATCCCGTCAATTTTATGTTTTTATGAGAACCCCTCATTCTTCTAAATTGCAGTGAATATGAGCCTAGTCAATCCAGTCTGTCTTCATAGGTCAGTCCTGCCATCCCGGGAATCAATCTGGTGAATCTTCGCTGTAGTCCCTCAATAGCAAGAGTATCCTTCCTCAGATTAGGAGACTAAAACTGTACACCATATTCAAGGTGTGGCCTCACCAAAACCCTGTACAACTGCAGTAAGATCTCCCTGCTCCTATACTCAAATCCCCTTGCTATGAAGGCCAACATACCATTTGCTGCCTTCACCGCCTGCTGCACCTGCATGCCAACTTTCAATGACTGGTGTACCATGACATCCAGGTCTCATTGCACCTCCCCTTTTCATAATCTGTCACCATTCAGATAATAATCTGCCTCCCTGTTTTTGCCCACAAAGTGGATAATGTCACATTTATCTACGTTATAATTCATCTGCCATGCATTTGCCCACTCACCTAACCTGTCCAAGTCACCCTGCAGCCTTAGCATCCTCCTCCGAGCTCACCCTGTCACCCAGCTTAGTGTCATCTGCAAACTTGGAGATATTATATTCAATTCCTTCGTCCAAATCATTAATGTATATTGTAAACAGCTGGGGGCCCAGCACTGAACCTTGCGGCATCCCACTAGTCACTGCCTGCCGTTTTGAAAAGGACCCGTTTATTCCTACTGTTTGCTTCTCTAAGATCGGAGCCTCTGGTATTAGTGGAAATATATTGAGTTGGATTCAGAACTGGCTGGCAGGATGCAGGCAAAGAGTAGTTATAAATGGATTTGGATCTGTTTGGAGACTGGTCACCAGTGGTGTCCCACAGGGATTCGTGTTGGGACTGTTGATTTTTACTATTTTTATTAATGATCTGGATTTTGAGGTTGGGGGCACAATTTGCAGATGATACCAAGATCTGTGTGAGTGTTAGAACTGTAGAAGATGCTCGTCTGCTTCAGGCAGATCTTAATGTGTTGGAAGATTGGTCTCCAGACTGGAAAACTATATATAACTTTACGTACAGTGTTATGCATGTGGGCAGGGCAAATGCTCAACATTCATGCACCCTCCAGGGAAAGGCATTAAAGATGTTGGAGATGCAGAGTCGCTGAATTCCTTCAAGCGAAAGTTGGATTTGTTTCTGGCTGTGGCGGAGATCACATCTTAAGAAGATAATCACTGCAGGGAATTTCATGGCCAGAGTGATCTCCTGGACTCATTTCGATCATTCTAGTGCATACATCCTTAAAGATACATGAGCAATGCTGTGCAGCGATGGCTAGAGCAAATAGGGTGTTGGGGTGTATCTATAGGACAATTGAGTATATAAGACTGTTTTATCCTTTTACAAGACCTTAGTCAGGCTGCACTTGGAATACTGTGTCCAGTTTTGGTCTCCTCACATGGTGGGTGATATTGAGGCTCTGGAAAGGGTGCAGAAGAGGTCCACGAGACTAATTCCAAGTTTAAAGCATCTTAGTTATCAAGATAGGCTAAAAGAGTTGGGACTCTATACCTTAGAGCAGCGTAGACTTGGGAGGGATATGATTGAGGTTAATAAGATAATGAAGGGAATAGACAGTGTTCCAGCTGACAGTTTATTTCAATTAAATAGGTTAGACAGGACCAGGGGTCACAAAATTTAAGTTGTATAAGGCTAGATATCGGTTAGATATCGGGAGGTAGTTTTTTTCCCAGACGATAGTAGACCTCTGGACAAGCTGCCGTTTCATGTGGTGGATGCAGAGTCGCTGAATTCCTTCAAGCGAAAGTTGGATTTATTTCTGGCTGTAGCGGAGATCACATCTTAAGAAGGTAATCACTGCAGGGAATTTCATGGCCAGAGTGATCTCCTGGACTCATTTCGATCACCTAGATGGGCCAGAGGAATTTCCCAGATTTTTTTCCCCCCCAAATTCGCCTGGGTTTTTTTGGGTTCAATTTTCCCCAATGCCGTTTTTTGAAACTTGAAAGTTTCCCTGTTCTAATTTTTAAAATTGCCGTCGTGTATCCTGTCCTTTAGTTTTGAGCGGTGGAGCCTAATGTCTGCGCCGAAAAAAGGATGTCCTTCCCCCCCCCCCCCACTTTCTGCGCATGCGTGAAACAAAAAATGACTTTTTTTACATGACTGATATGGGCGCGCATTCCCAGTGCACCTCCCGTTCTGCATTTGGCCATTTTTAAAGAGCCAGTTATGTGTGATAACTTTAATTCTCAGTGGAAAAAATCAGAGCTGCAATATGCAATGTGACTCAAGGACCAAGAATTTCTGAAGAGGAAGTGGAGGCACTAATTACTGTAATTGAGGCCAGAAGGCACGAGCTGGACACCAGCAGAGGTCACATAAAAGTTTCACCAAAAGAAATAAGAAATGCTGGAACCAACTTGCAGAAGATTACTGTACAATGGTGACCACCCAGAGGTCTGGAGGCCAGTGCAAAAAGAAGTGGCAGGACCTTGGTCAAGTAGTTAGTGTAAGTAATATTTTCATTTATTCACTGGAATTGCAATTGTAAATGTGACCATCTGTATGTCCCACCCAACAGAAAAGTAATCCTCTCTAAAAAGTAGTATTTTCATCTTTTGCAGAGGAAGGTGGCACACAACAAAAGAGAGAGAACTCGAATAGGAGGAGGCCCGGCAAATCTGCATCCACTGACACTTGTGGAAGACTGGGTCGCCGCTTTGATGGGACCTGCCTGGAGAAAAGCAACCACCACTGCACAAGTTGGGTCCACACTCGAGGGAGAGGGTAAGTCCTGCAAATTCCACATTCTGGCTTTGCTAAAAGTTAAATACGGCACGGGCTAGCCATGCTTCGGTTCATGGGGATGTCTCCGTCAGCTACGCTTCAGTTGATGCAATGTGCTATCATTCATCGTGGTCTTTCAAATGAGCCTGCTGTCTGCGCTGTGTGAGTCTACTCATGCCACCCTGCCCCCTCCTCTGCTACTAATCATTTGTCTGTTCTGTTATATTTTGCAGAACTTGAGGCCAACCCTGACGAGGCTGAAGCCGATGAGAAAAAGACACCGATGCGGACGAGCCTGAAGAGAACATCTTCCAGACCAAGAGCATGGGGGGGGAGGGGGAGGATGAAGCCTCCACTGTTGTACTCACTCTGAAGGAGGTGCAGGTGCCGCATATTGAGGTGCCAGCCCCTTTGAGTGGTTTGAGTGTTGGGACATTCCATGATTTCACACAGTCCAAGGCTGTGAGTTCCAGTGGGGTGCAGCAAGGGCACACCCAGGGCCCCACCGTCCGAGGCTGCGGGTCCCAGTGGGATGCAGTGAGGAGGGGAAGGAGAGATTGACAGCGCAGGTGCAGGATGTAACAGATGTGGTTCAGATGATGGCAATGAGTGGGGAGAGCATTGACCTTACGCGATCACTCCTGGACACCATCAGTGGGGTGGGTGATGAGGTATCAGGACTGTCAGGAGAAGTAACAACACTCTCTCTCGAGAAATGGGAACACTATCTGGATACATTAGGGATGGAATGTCGCAGGTAGCTGATACACTGTCGGAGCACATGAGGGAGGGAATGTTGCAAGTGGTTCAGAAGCTGTCGGGACACATGAAGGAGGGAATGTCGGAGGTAGCTGTTGCAATAAGGGAACATGGCCATTGACGGAATCAACTGCCACTCCCACTCCAATCCCCAAACCAGCCTCTGAAGAGGCCCAAGCCAGGCCCTCCACATTACTGCCTGCCCACGCCCCCCATCAAGAAGTGCGCATTACCCGAGATGCTCGAAAGAATCATCATAGGCGGTCCCTTGAACGAGGATGACTTGCTTCCACATGAGTTCAGATGTTTCAATGAAGGACACGATATTCCAGTCCTGAACTCCAGTTGAAAGAGTGGAAGATGCCTGTGCATGGATTTTTATTCGAAAGAATAAGCTTCATACCAACCCAAGAAACGTTGCGCTACTGCCTGCGGGCAAGACCAAGCGCAGCGGGCGGTCTTAGAATAAGGTGAAGGAGAGATGGGTGCAGCCTTTATTTGCTGTTGTTGTTGTTGTTATTGTAACTGTTCTCAAATTAAAAGTTTTTTAAATCATGTAAATTTAAAAGTTTGTAAGTGATCTTAACTGAAAACTTTAAAGTTTATCAGAATATTTTTATTAAAGTTAAGTACAAATAAGTGTTTAACTTTTGAATAAAATATATTTTAAATTATAACTGAATCATTTCTATTATTAACACAACTTTTTGAACTAAAGAAGAATCAGTTCCATTATTTGTTCCATCAACACAACATTACAGAACAGGTCCAAACAGTAAACATGGTCCATTTGGAATAGTTGCTGCTGAGCCTTCAGGCAGCAAAGCGTTCACGGATGAGCTGCTGGCGCAAGGCTCGAGCAATCGTTAAAGGGGCACGATGGCCCACCCTCCTCCGCCGTCGTGCTCCGGGTTCAGGTAGTTGCATGGCTTCCTCCTCCTCCTCATCATCATCTACATCTTCCTCCTCATCATCAGCCACTCTCAGGTGGGTCTTCTATTACCAGATGCTGCTGCCTCATAATGGCTAAGTTATGCAGCATGCAGCCAGTTCTGCCCTTCTGGCTGCTGCTGAAACATGGCAGATATAGCGCTCTCGTGTAGGATGAACATATCATGGGTGCTCCCAGCGTATCTCGCAACAACTGCCATGATGCGATGCATGTCGTCACAGATGAGCTGCACATTCAGAGTGGAAGCCTTTTCTGTTCCTGTACATCTCGGAATCCTCCAAAGATGCTCACAAGGCGATGTGGGTACAATCAATGCAGCCCTATACCTTTGGGAAGCCAGAAGTCCTGGGCAGTCAGGGGAAATTTTATGTAGTCATTCCTCCGGGCATTTAGTGCAGCAGTCTCCTGCCGAATGCAGATATGTGTTGCAAGTTGAGAAATGGCGCACACATCCCCAATTGTAGCCTGGAATGATCCCGATGCATAGAATGAAAGTGCAGCTGTAACCTTTACTTCAATTGACAAAGCAGTCCTCCCGATGCTTCTGGGATGCAGGTCTGCTTTTACTAACTCACAGATTTCGGTTACAACTTCTTTGCGGAAACGCAGGCTTCTCACACAGTCTGCATCACTCAGGTGCAGGTATGAATGCCTATCTCGATATACCCAATGTGGCTAAGGCCTCCTGCCCATCATCCTACGTGCTCTGAGGTTCCTCATGTGGTGATATCTAATTAATCTTCTCCTCCACAGCACAATCATGCAGAAGCCTTGCACAAGGTATGGCATTGTCAATATTGCCCGCAGAATGTAATTGTAGCTTTTCAAGAAGCTCAAAACAGCAGGACAAAGCACTCACACCTTCTTTCTTCTTCCTTTCCCCAAGGTTGACGCCCTGGTCTGCACATGCGCAATAGGCTTGCTTAGAACGGGAAGCTAGGCATTCAATAAAGAAACAAAGTGGAATGCAATTCTTTAATTTTTTTCAAAGTACCACCCCAGCACCGAATGTCTCCTCACCGGGCTCAAGGGTCAGCCAGCAGAATCGCTCCCTCGCCCATACATGGGCTTGGCGTCCACACCACCGCACCCGCTCCCCCAGCCCCGGGCTTCTTATGAAGCTGCTGTATAGCCTAAGGGTTCTCATCCTTTCAGTTCGGCTTCTATCCTACCCCTACCCCAGCCAGGCTTCTTTTGAAGCCAAGCCCATGTCCGGGCGAGGGAGCGATTCTACCGGCCGTCGCTCCGACCCTCGAGCCCGGTGAGGAGACGTTCGGTGGTGGCGTTTGCTTTGGAAAAAAAAATCTAAAGTTAAAGAATTGCATTAGACTTCCAGTTTCTCCCTTTTGACTTTGAAAAAAATTAAACTTCATGATGCAAATTCTTTGCCTTCTTGATTCCCTCCAAAACTTCGCCGAAAAACAATGGCATCTTTCTGCGCCAATTTTTTTAATGTGCGCTGGTTTTTCTTAACTGACTAGAAGGTTTTTTGGGAGTGGTCATATACGCCGTCCTAGGAAATGTGTAACTTGGCCAAACTTGCTTTAAATGAGAAAAATTTGTGCAGACATCAGGTTACGCCCCTATGACGCAAAAAAAACTAACCTAAAAAAAACGTAACTAACTGAGTTACGCTGGTGCAGAAACTTTGGGGAAACTTGGAGAATTTAATTTAGCACCGCATGTCAAAAAAGCGGCGCAGATAACTGAGGAAAATTGAGCCCTTTATCTGTTTTTTATCTCTCCCAGGAGATCACATGGCTTTAGGTGAGGTGGAGTGTATATGTTGTGATATACAAGGTATCGCAATTGTGTGGGACAGGCTCGATGGACCAGATGGTCTTTACCTGTCCGTCATTGTTCGTATCTCAAGAGGGCTGATTTACAAATGGGAAGAAGTTGTGCTTCAGTTGCATAGAGCCTTCGTCACGCCCCACCGAGAGCACTGCATTCAGTTTTGGGCACTACACCTCAGGAAGGATATACTGGCCTTGGAGGGGATGCAAATTCACCAGAATTAGAGTTAAATTATGAGGATAGGTTGCATAACCTTGGCTTGTATTCTCCTTGAGTATAGAAGATTGAGGGATGATCTGATTGAGGTGTTGAAAATGTTTTAAGATTTGATTAGGTAGATGCAAAGAAGCTATTTCTTCTGGTTGGGGAATGAAAAACGAGGGAACAGAATCTGAAAATTAGAGCTAGGCCATTCAAGAGGGATATCAAAGAGCACCTTTTCGCACAAAGGGTAGTAGAAATCTGGAATTCTCTCTCCTGAATTGGAGCTTTCAAGACTGAGATTGATTGCGATAGTTTTTTGTTAGGTAAGGTTATCAAGGGATATGGAGCTAAGGTGGGTAAATTGAGTTAAGGCACAGATCAACAATTATCTAATTGAATGGTGGAGCAGGCTTAAGGGGCTGACTGGCCTACTCCTATGGGCCAGATTTTCCACTTTTTTTGCATGCTTAACGCCCACTTAACGTCCATTTTACCGCTAAAATGACATATAACGCCCATATAAGAACATAAGAAATAGGAATAGGAGTAGGCCATGTGGCCCCACGAGCCTGCTCAGCTGATCTGATCATGGACTCAGCTCCACTTTCCCGCCCGCTCCCCATAACCCCTAATCGTTTAAGAAACTGTCTATTTCTTACATTTATTCAATGTCCCAGCTTCCACAGCTCTCTGAAGCAGCGAATTCCACAGATTATGATGGTGACAGATAGGTCCAAGTCAGCATGGATTTGTGAAGGGAAAATCATGTTTGACAAATCTTCTGGAATTTTTTGAGGATATTTCCAGTAAAGTGGACAAAGGAGAACCAGTTGATGTGGTATATTTGGACTTTCAGAAGGCTTTCGACAAGGTCCCACACAAGAGATTAATGTGCAAAGTTAAAGCAAATGGGATTGGGGGTAGTGTGCTGACGTGGATTGAGAACTGGTTGTCAGACAGGAAGCAAAGAGTAGGAGTAAATGGGTACTTTTCAGAATGGCAGGCAGTGACTAGTGGGGTACCGCAAGGTTCTGTGCAGGGGCCCCAGCTGTTTACATTGTACATTAATGATTTAGACGAGGGGATTAAATGTAGTATCTCCAAATTTGCGGATGACACTAAGTTGGGTGGCAGTGTGAGCTGCGAGGAGGATGCTATGAGGCTGCAGAGTGACTTGGATAGGTTAGGTGAATGGGCAAATGCATGGCAGATGAAGTATAATGTGGATAAATGTGAGGTTATCCACTTTGGTGGTAAAAACAGAGAGACAGACTATTATCTGAATGGTGACAGATTAGGAAAAGGGAAGGTGCAACGAGACCTGGGTGTCATGGTACATCAGTCATTGAAGGTTGGCATGCAGGTACAGCAGGCGGTTAAGAAAGCAAATGGCATGTTGGCCTTCATAGCGAGGGGATTTGAGTACAGGGGCAGGGAGGTGTTGCTACAGTTGTACAGGGCCTTGGTGAGGCCACACCTGGAGTATTGTGTACAATTTTAGTCTCCTAACTTGAGGAAGGACATTCTTGCTATTGAGGGAGTGCAGCAAAGATTCACCAGACTGATTCCTGGGATGGTGGGACTGACCTATCAAGAAAGACTGGATCAACTGGGCTTGTATTCACTGGAGTTCAGAAGAATGAGAGGGGACCTCATAGAAACGTTTAAAATCCTGATGCAGGAAGAATGTTCCCAATGTTGGGGAAGTCCAGAACCAGGGGTCACAGTCCAAGGATAAGAGGTAAGCCATTTAGGACTGAGATGAGGAGAGACTTCTTCACCCAGAGAGTGGTGAACCTGTGGAATTCTCTGCCACAGAAAGTGGTTGGGGCCAATTCACTAAATATATTCAAAAGGGAGTTAGATGAAGTCCTTACTACTCGGGGGATCAAGGGGTATGGCGAGAAAGCAGGAAGGGGGTACTGAGGTTTCATGTTCAGCCATGAACTCATTGAATGGCGGTGCAGGCTAGAAGGGCTGAATGGCCTGCTCCTGCACCTATTTTCTATGTTTCTATGTTTCTATTTACAACCCTCTGAGAGAAGACATTTCTCCTCATCTCTCTTTTAAATGGGCGGCCCCTTATTCTAAGATCATGCCCTCTAGTTCTAGTCTCCCCCATCAGTGGAAACATCCTCTCTGCATCCACCTTGTCAAGCCCCCTCATAATCTTATACGTTTCGATAAGATCACCTCTCATTCTTCTGAATTCCAATGAGTAGAGACCCAACTTACTCAACCTTTCCTCATAAGTCAACCCGCTCATCCCCGGAATCAACCTAGTGAACCTTCTCTGAACTGCCTCCAAAGCAAGTATATCCTTTCGTAAATATGGAAACCAAAACTGCACGTAGTATTCCAGGTGTGGCCTCACCAATACCTTACACAGCTGTAGCAAGACTTCCTTGCTTTTATACTCCATCCCCTTTGCAATAAAGGCCAAGATACCATTGGCCTTCCTGATCACTTGCTGTACCTGCATACTATCCTTTTGTGTTTCATGCACAAGTACCCCCAGGTCCCGCTGTACTGCGGCACTTTACAATCTTTCTCCATTTAAATAATAACTTGCTCTTCAATTTTTCTCCCAAAGTACATGACCTCACACTTTCCAACATTATACTCCATCTGCCAAATTTTTGCCCACTCACTTAGCCTGTCTATGTCCTTTTGTAGGTTTTGTGTGTCCTCCTCACACATTGCTTTTCCTCCCATCTTTGTATCGTCAGCAAACTTTGCTACGTTACACTCAGTCCCTTCTTCCGAGTCGTTAATATCGCCCATTTAGCCACAAAATGGAAAATGACGGGCATTTTTCGGAAACTTATTGCCGTGCGTTACTTTCCCCAGTGTGTAACACTGGAAAAAAATAATACCGCTCATTCTTCTGAATTCCAATGAGTAGACACCCAACTTACTTTTTTGAGGTGGAATCATCAGAATGGGCGAAATCAACGCCCATAATATCGTCCAGCATTAGTTTCCGCACGGAATTAATGCCGAGATTCAATAATACCGCCCGCTCACTTGTTTTGTCGTAAAAATCACATTTGCAGAAACTAACGGCCATGAGATCGCCCAGCATCACTTTCACCACCTCACACACATATTGCCCACAATATCGCTCGCCCAAAAAAACGCCCGGAAAAAGAGGAACTAATCACAGCGCTATGGACGCCATGTTCTACATCACGTCGCATCCTTTAAAAGGCTGCTCTGCTTCAACCTCGGGGGAGTTCGGATGTACTCTGGAGCTCTTTGGAGGTGATGTGAACATCTGTACAAACATCTTTACCATACTGTGAACGACTGGAATTGAATAGGTGTCTTTGTCGGGACATTCATTCTTTGTGACAAATCGGTGGAAAACAGATAGCTATTGCTATGGGGCCTGTTCTTTCTCACCCTCTCTTGATGACCAATTACATGCTGCAGACTCGAGATGGATGAAGGTGTGCTTCACAGCATTATGTGCCCAATGTAAGACATGCCAGACTGATGAGGAGGACCAGACGTTACACCCCTCGCAAGTACAGGGACAAGCGGTCTTACCTCGACTTGCCCGACACCACCTGCCTACGGAGACTGCGCTTCCACAAAGAGGTTATCACTGAGGTATGTCAGCTCTTAAGGGAGATCTGCAGCCTGCCACCACCATCAGTACTGCACTGTCCATCAAGGTCAAAGTCACCGCGGCACTGTCGTTCTACGTGTCAGGTTCTTTTCAGGCCTCAGCTAGTGACATTTGCGGTCTGTCTCAGCATGCCACAGATTGCTGCATTAGACAGGTCACTGAAGCCCTGTATGCACGTAGGAGGAACTTGATCAGCTTCCCTATGACCAGGGAGGCACAGAGTGAGAGGGCTCTAGGATTCTCCAGAATTGCAAACTTCCCCAAGGTGCAGGGAGCAATAGACTGTACACACATCGTGATGCGGGCACCTTTTCAGGATGCTGAGGTTTTCAGGAACCGCAAGGGATTCCACTCCCTGAATGTCCAACTCGTTGTCGACCACCAGCAAATTATAATAGAAACATAGAAACATAGAAAATAGGTGGAGTAGACCATTCGGCCTTTCGAGCCTGCACCGCCATTCAATAAGATCATGGCTGATCACTCCCTCAGTACCCTTTTCTTGCTTTCTCTCCATACCCCTTGATCCCCTTAGCCGTAAGGGCCATATCTAACTCCCTCTTGAATATATCCAATGAACTGGCATCAACAACTCTCTGCGGCAGGGAATTTCACAGGTTAACAACTCTCTGAGTGAAAAAGTTTCTCCTCATCTCAGTCCTAAATGGCCTACCCCTTATCCTAAGACTATGTCCCCTGGTTCTGGACTTCCACAACATCGGGAACATTCTTCCTGCATCTAACCTTTTATAGTCCCGTCAGAATCTTATATATTTCTATGAGATCCCCTCTCATCCTTCTAAACTCCAGTGAATAAAGGCCCAGTTGATCCAGTCTCTCCTCATATGACAGTCCAGCCAACCCTGGAATCAGTCTGGTGAACCTTCGCTGCACTCCCTCAATAGCAAGAACATCCTTCCTCAGATTAGGAGACCAAAACTGAACACAATATTCCAGGTGAGGCCTCACCAAGGCCCTGTACAACTGCAGCAAGATCTCCCTGCTCCTATACGCAAATCCCCTAGCTATGAAGGCCAACATACCATTTGCCTTCTTCACCGCCTGCTGTACCTGCATGCCAACTTTCCATGACTGATGAACCATGACACCCAGGTCTCGTTGCAACTCCCCTTTTACTATTCTGCCGCCATTCAGATAATATTCTGCCTTCGTGTTTTTGCCCCCAAAATGGATAACCTCACATTTATCCACATTATACTCCATCTGCCATGCATTTGCCCACTCACCTAACCTGTCCAAGTCACCCTGCAGCCTCTTAGCGTCCTCCGCACAGCTCACACCGCCACCCAGTTTAGTGTCATCTGCAAACTTGGAGATATTACACTCAATTCCTTCATCTAAATCATTAATGTATATTGTAAAGAGCTGTCGTCCCAGCACTGAGCCCTGCGGCACTCCACTAGTCACTGCCTGCCATTCAGAAAAGGACCCGTTTATCCCGACTCTCTGCTTCCTGTCTGCCAACCAGTTCTCTAGCCACGTCAGTACATTACCCCCAATACCATGCGCTTTGATTTTGCACACCAATCTCTTGTGCGGGACCTTGTCAAAAGCCTTTTGAAAGTCCAATACACCACATCAACTGGTTCTCCCTTGTCCACTCTGCTAGTTACATCCTCAAAAAATTCCAGAAGATTCGTCAAGCATGATTTCCCTTTCATAAATCCATGCTGACTTGGACTGATCCTGTCACTGTTTTCCAAATGCACTGCTATTTCATCCTTAATGATTGATTCCAACATTTTCCCCAGAGCTGATGTCAGGCTAACCGGTCGATAATTACCCGTTTTCTCTCTCCCTCCTTTTTAAAAAAGTGGTGTTGCATTAGTACCCTCCAGTCCATAGGAACTCCTCCAGAGACGATAGACTGTTGGAAAATGATCACCAATGCATCCACTATTTCTAGGACCACTTCCTTAAGTACTCTGGGATGCAGACTATCAGGTCCCGGGGATTTATCGGCCTTCAATCCCATCAGTTTCCCGAACACAATTTCCCACCTAATAAGGATATCCTTCAGTTCCTCCTTGTCACTAGACCCACTGACCGCTAGTACATTCGTAAGGTTATTTGTGACTTCCCTCATGAAGACAGAACCGAAGTATTTGTTCAATTGGTCTGCCATTTCTTTGTTCCCCAATATAAATTCACCTGAATCCGACTGCAAGAGAGCTACGTTTGTCTTCACTAATCTTTTTCTCTTCTCTTTATAGAAGCTTTTGCAGTCAGTTTTTATGTTCCCTGCAAGCTTCCTCTTGTACTCTATTTTCCCCCTCTTAATTAAAGCTTTAGTCCTCCTCTATTGAATTCTACATTTCTCCCAGTCCTCAGGTTTGTTGCTTTTTCTAGCCAATTTATATGCCTCTTCCTTGGTTTTAACACTATCCTTAATTTCCCTTGTTAGCCATGGTTGAGCCACCTTGCCCGTTTTATTTTTACTCCAGACAGGGATGTACAATTGCTGAAGTTCATCTATGTGATCTTTAAATGTTTACCATTGTTTATCTACCGTCAACCCTTTAAGTATCCTTCGCCAGTCTATTCTAGCCAATTCACGCCTCATACTGTTGAAGTTACCTTTCCTTAAGTTCAGGACCCTAGTTTCCGAATTAACTGTCACTCTCCATCTTAATAAAGAATTCTACCATATTATGGTCATTCTTCCCGAAGGGGCCTCGCATAACAAGATTGCTAATTAGTCCCTTCTCATTACACATCACCCAGTCTAGGATGGCCAGCTCTCTAGTTGGTTCCTAGAAAACCATTCCTAATACACTCCAGGAAATCCTCCTCCACCGCATTGCTACCAGTTTGGTTAGCCCAATCAATATGTAGATTAAAGTCGCCCATGATAATTGCTGTACCTTTGTTGCACATGTCATGTATGTAACCTTCATGTAACTGTAACCTTCATGTAACAACACTGCATACTGTATGCACCTAAGAAATGCACACCTTGACCACAGGGGGTTGAACTTGTGGGAGACACTCCTCACCTGGTCATCCAGGTATATAAAGGGAGGTCCCACGCAGGGTCATCACTTCTTGGTCCTGTGAATAAAGGTTCGGGTCACAGAGTGACCTTGTCTACAGAATGTGCCTCATGTGAATTTATAGTGGTGTGTAAGAAGACTACATTTGGCGACGAGAAACGGGAATCAACGACTCACGAGAATGGCCACCGGTAGCATAGAGGAACAGTACTATGTTGGTGAGAACTGGGATGATTTTGTTGAGAGGCTCCAGCAGAGCTTTGTCACAAAGGACTGGCTGGGAGATGCAGCGGCTGACAAGCGAAGGGCGCATCTACTGACCAGCTGTGGACCTAAGACGTACGCACTGATGAAAGACCTGCTCGCACCCAAGAAGCCGGCGGACAAAACCTTTGAAGCGCTCAGCAAACTGATCGGTGAGCACCTCAAACTGGCGAGCAATATACACATGGCCCGACACCGATTCTATACACACCGACGACGGGAAGGACAGAGCATACCAGACTTCGTTGCGGACCTTCGGCGCTTGGCCAGCCTCTAAGTTCACAGGCGCCTGCAGGGGGGAGATGTTAAGGGATTTCTTCATTGAGGACATTGGTCATGCCGGGATTTTCAGAAAGCTCATTGAGACCAAGGACTTGATCTTGGAAGCTGCGGCATTGATGGCTCAGACCTTCATGGCGGGGGAGGAGGAAACCAAGATAATATACGCGCACAACTCTGCTTCCAACGTGGCGATGGATCAGGGAGTTAACATTGTAAACGCGACTCAGAACCCCGCAGGCAGGCAAGGGCAATTCGACACCACCCAGGCAGCAACAGACTCTAGAGTGGATACTCAACGGAGACAATGGCAGGTTGAACAGACATTTACACCATCACAGTGGACAACATGTCCCGGGATGGGGCCATTGACACCCACTAACAGAGTGCTCAAGAGTAATCAAAGAGACAATCAGAGAGGAATGCCTAGTAACAGCTCTTTTGTTCACAACAATCTCAGCTCATGTTGGAGGTGCGGGGGCAGACATGCTGCAAAAACCTGTAGGTTTCAACAATTTATCTGTAGAAATTGTAACTTCAGTGGACAGTTAGCCAGAATGTGCAGGAAGCCCGCAGCGAGGCTAATTTACAAGGCAGATGAACCACAAGAGGGGTCTGCAAGGCAGGTTGATGGTTGAGAAAAAGCAATGGACGCTGAAGTTCAGCGGGTTCATGTGGCAAACATCCACAGCTCATATACAAAAACGCCACCTATGATGATGAAAGTCCTATTAAACGGCATCCCAGTACGCATGGAGCTGGACACAGGGACCAGCCAGTCACTTATGAGTGTCCAACAATTCGAGAAACTATGGCCACTCAGAGCTAGCAGACCCAAACTAGAACGCATTGACACGCAATTACGGATGTACACCAAAGAGATCATCCCAGTGCTAGGCAGTGCAATGTTGGTAGTCACACATAATGGATCAGAGAACCGGCTGCCACTCTGGATTGTCCCAGGAAATGGTCCCGCGCTTTTGGGGAGGAGCTGGCTAGCCGAGATGAACTGGGGGGATGTGCACGCCATTTCATCTGTGGAGCACAGTTCATGCTCACAGATCCTACAGAAATTTGAGTCACTATTTCAACCTGGTGTCGGGACTTTCAAAGGTACCAAAGTAGTGATACGTATCACCCCAGATGCCAGACCAGTGCACCACAAAGCCAGAGCTGTGCCGTATGTGATGCAGGAGAAAATTGAGAATGAGTTGGACGGGTAAGAGAGGGCATAATTTCGCCCGTTGAATTCAGCGACTGGGAAAGCCCCATCGTTCCTGTCCTAAAAACGGATGGCTCGGTCAGGATCTGTGGCGACTACAAGGTCACTATCAACCGAGTGTCACTACAAGACCAATACCCACTTCCGAGAGCGGAGGATCTTTTTGCCACGCTGGCAGGCAGCAAGCTGTTCACCAAGTTGGACCTCACTTCAGCCGACATGACCCAGGAACTGGCCGAAGAATCCAAGCTACTGACCACCATCACCACGCACAAGGGGCTGTTTGTCTACAACAGGTGTCCGTTTGGCATTCGATCAGCAGCCGCTATCTTTCAAATGAACATGGAAAGCCTGGTCAAATCCATCCCTGGAACAATCGTATTTCAGGACAACATCCTTATCACGGGTCGAGACACCGAGGAACACCTCCACAACCTGGAGGAGGTGCTACGCCGACTGGACCGGATAGGCCTGCAACTAAAGAAGTCCAAGTGCGTGTTTTTGGCCCCAGAGGTCAAGTTTTTGGGCAGGAGGGTTGCCGCAGACGGGATCCGGCCTACTGAATCCAAAACGGAGACAATTCGTCGTGCGCCCAGGCCCGGCAACACATCGGAGTTGCGTTCATTTCTAGGTCTCTTGAACTATTTCGGGAACTTTCTGCCGAACTTAAGCACATTGTTGGAGCTGCTACACGTACTCCTGCGTAAGGGTTGTGATTGGTTTTGGGGGGCTGTCAGGAACGGGCTTTCAATCGGACGCGGAACCTGCTTTGTTCTAATAAGCTGTTGACCCTGTACAACCCCTGTAAGAAATTGGTTTTGACATGTGATGCATCATCCTATGGGGTTAGGTGCGTGTTGCAGCAGAGTAATGATGAGGGCCAACTCCAACCTGTGGCTTATGCCTCCAGGCCGTTCTCCCAAACAGAAAGGGGATATGGGATGGTTGAAAAGGAAGCACTCGCATGTGTCTACAGGGTGAAAAAGATGCACCAGTACCTTTTTGGCAGAAAGTTCGAGTTAGAAACGGACCACAAGCCGTTAACATCCCTGTTGTCAGACAGCAAAGCTGTCAGTGCCAATGCGTCAGCTCGCATACAGCGATGGGCTCTCACGCTGGCTGCATATGACTACACAATACGGCACCGGCCAGGCACCGAAAATTGCGCTTACGCGCTCAGCACTGGCCACCACTGAGGGGGCAGTGGAGCAAAGCACTGAGATGATCATGGCTGTTGATGCCTTTGACAGTGCAGGCTCCCCCATCACAGCCCGCCAGATCAAAATCTGGACCAACAGAGATCCCCTCCTATCCTTGATTAAGAAATGTGTCGTGACTGGGGATTGGGTACCCGCATACAGAGCATGCCCCAAGGAGGTCAGACTGTTTCACAGACAGATGGATGAGCTCTCCATCCAAGCTGACTGTCTACTATGGGGCAGCCGGGTAGTCATGCCCCAGAAGGGAAGGGAAGCATTCATCAGGGAACTCCACAGCGAGCACCCAAGCATCATGCTAATGAAGGCCATTGCCCGGTCACATGTATGGTGGCCGGCAATTGCCTCAGACCTGGAACACTGTGTTCGCAGGTGCACAACTTGTGCCCAGCTGGGCAATGCCCCCAGGGAGGCCCCGCTGAGCCCGTGGCCATGGCCCACCAGGCCATGGTCACATAATCACGTAGACTACGCGGGCCGATTCATGGGAAAAATGTTCCTCATTGTTGTTGATGCGTACTCGAAATGGATCGAGTGCATCATATTGAATTCGTGCACGACATTCACCACTGTGGAGAGTCTGCGTGCAGTATTTGCGACCTACGGCTTGCCGGACATCCTGATTAGTGTCAACGGCCCGTGTTTCACGAGCTATGAATTCCGGGAGTTCATGTCGGGTAAAGTAGTAATCTCGGGATTGCTACCAGTGCCACGTGCTAGTCAGAGTAGGAATCGCAGGATAGCACAGATGAATACGTGGCTTGAGCAGTGATGCAGCAGGGAGGGATTCAAATTCGTGGGGCATTGGAACAGGTTCTGGAGGAGGTGGGACCAGTACAAACCGGACGGTCTGCACTTGGGCAGGAACGGAACCAATGTCCTAGGGGCAGTGTTTGCTCGTGCTGTTGGTGAGGAGTTAAACTAATATGGCAGGGGGATGGGAACCAATACAGGGAGGCAGAGGGAAACAAAAAGGAGACAAAAACAAAAGACAGAAAAGAGATGAGTAAAAGTGGAGGGCAGAGAAACCAAAGGCAAGAAACAAAAAGGGCCACTGAATATAAAAGGGCTGCAGGAGGGGTAAAAACTAAAAATCATGGTTTAAAAACTAGGATGAAAACACTCTACCTAAATGCACGCAGCATTCGAAATAAAGTAAATGAATTGACGGCACAAATCATTACAAATGGGTATGATTTGGTGGCCATTACAGAGACATGGTTGCAAGGTGGCCAGGACTGGGAATTAAACGTACAGGGGTATCTGACGATTCGGGAAGATAGGCAGGAAGGGAAGGGAGGTGGGGTAGCTCTGTTAATAAGGGATGATATCAGGGCAGTTGTGAGGGATGATATTGGCTCCAATGAACAAAATGTTGAATCATTGTGGGTGGAGATTAGAGATAGTAAGGGGAAAAAGTCACTGGTCGGCGTAGTTTATAGGCCCCCAAATAATAACTTCATGGTGGGGCGGGCAATAATCAAGGGAATAATGGAGGCATGTGAAAAAGGAACGGCAGTAGTTATGGGGGATTTTAACCTACATATCGATTGGTCAAATCAAATCGCAGGGGGTAGCCTGGAGGAGGAATTCATAGAATGCATACGGGATTGTTTCTTAGAACAGTATGTAACAGAGCCTACAAGGGAGCAAGCCATTTTGGATCTGGTCCTATGTAATGAGACAGGAAAAATAAACGATCTCCTCGTAAAAGATCCTCTCGGAATGAGTGATCACAATATGGTTGAATTTGTAATACAGATTGAGGATGAGGAAGTTGTGTCAGAAACGAGCGTACTATGCTTAAACAAAGGGGACTACAGTGGGATGAGAGCAGAGTTGGCTAAAGTGGACTGGAAACAAGGACTAAATGGTGGCACACTTGAGAAACAGTGGAGGACTTTTAAGGAGCTCTTTCATAATGCGCAACAAAAATATATTCCAGTGAAAAAGAAGGGCGGCAAGAGAAGAGATAACCAGCCGTGGATAACCAAGGAAATAAAGGAAAGTATCAAATCAAAGACCAATGCGTATAAGGTGGCCAAGGTTAGTGGGAAACTAGAGGATTGGGAAGATTTTAAGCAACAGCAAAGAATGACTAAAAAAGCAATAAAGAAAGGGAAGATAGATTACGAAGGTAAACTTGCGCAAAACATAAAAACAGATAGTAAAAGCTTTTACAGATATATAAAACGGAGAAGAGTGACTAAAGTAAATGTTGGTCCCTTAGAAGATGAAAAGGGGGATTTAATAATGGGAAATGTGGAAATGGCTGAGACCTTAAACAATTATTTTGCTTCCGTCTTCACAGTGGAAGACACAAAAACCATGCCAAAAATTTCTGGTCATAGGAATGTGGGAAGAGAGGACCTTGAGATGATAACTATCACTAGGGAGGTAGTGTTGGACAGACTAATGGGATTGAAGGTAGACAAGTCCCCTGGTCCTGATGAAATGCATCCCAGGGTATTAAAAGAGATGGCGGAAGTTATAGCAGATGCATTTGTTATAATCTACCAAAATTCTCTGGACTCTATTTAAAAAAGGGGGCAGGCAAAAGGCAGGTAACTATAGGCCGGTTAGTTTAACATCTGTAGTGGGGAAAATGCTTGAAACTATCATTAAGGAAGAAATAGCGGGACATCTGGATAGGAATAGTGCAATCAAGCAGACGCAGCATTGATTCATGAAAGGGAAATCATGTTTAACTAACTTACTGGAATTCTTTGAGGATATAACGAGCATGGTGGATAGAGATGTACCGATGGATGTGGTGTATTTAGATTTCCAAAAGGCATTCGATAAGGTGCCACACAAAAGGTTACTGCAGAAGATAAAGGTACGCGGAGTCAGAGGAAATGTATTAGCATGGATAGAGAATTGGCTGGCGAACAGAAAGCAGAGAGTCGGGATAAATGGGTCCTTTTCTGGTTGGAAATCAGTGGTTAGTGGTGTGCCACAGGGATCAGTGCTGGGACCACAACTGTTTACAATATACATAGATGACCTAGAAGAGGGGACAGAGTGTAGTGCAACAAAATTTGCAGATGACACTAAGATTAGTGGGAAAGCGGGTTGTGTAGAGGACTCAGAGAGGCTACAAGGAGATTTGGATAGGTTAAGCGAATGGGCTAAGGTTTGGCAGATGGAATACAATGTCGGAAAGTGTGAGGTCATCCACCTTGGGAAAAAAAACAGTAAAAGGGAATATTATTTGAATGGGGAGAAATTACATCATGCTGTGGTGCAGAGAGACCTGGGGGTCCTTGTGCATGATGAATCCCAAAAGGTTAGTTTGCAGGTGCAGCAGGTAATCAGGAAGGCGAATGGAATGTTGGCCTTCATTGCGAAAGGGATGGAGTACAAAAGCAGGGAGGTGTTGCTGCAACTGTATAAGGTATTGGTAAGGCCGCACCTGGAGTACTGCGTGCAGTTTTGGTCACCTTACTTAAGGAAGGATATACTAGCTTTGGAAGGGGTACAGAGACGATTCACTAGGCTGATTCGAGAAATGAGGGGGTTACCTTATGATGATAGATTGAGTAGACTGGGTCTTTACTCCTTGGAATTCAGAAGGATGAGGGGTGATCTTCTCGAAACATTTAAAATCATGAAAGGGATAGACAAGATAGAGGCAGAGATGTTGTTTCCATTGGTGGGGGAGACTAGAACTAGGGGGGCACAACCTCAAAATAGGGAGGAGCCAATTTAAAACCGAGTTGAGAAAGAATTTCTTCTCCCAGAGGGTTGTGAATCTGTGTAATTCTCTGCCCAAGGAAGCAGTTGAGGCTGGCTCATTGAATGTTTTCAAGTCAAAGATAGATAGATTTTTAAGCAATAAGGGAATTAAGGGTTACGGGGAGAGGGCGGGTAAGTGGAGCTGAGTCCACGACCAGATCAGCCATGATCTTATTGAATGGCGGAGCAGGCTCGAGGGGCTAGATGGCCTACTCCTGTTCCTAATTCTTATGTTCTTATGTTCTTATGTAATGGCATCAAACATGTCAGGACAGCACCGTTCAAGCCGGCTTCCAAGGGCCAGGTGGAACGTGTGGCCCAAGTCATAAAACAAGGCATGCTCCGGATTCAAGGACCCTCCATTTAATGCCGCCTGTTGCACCTCCTGCTGGCCTATAGGTCCCGACCGCATTCGCTTATGGGAGTCCTGCCCGCAGAACTACTCATCAAACGTACACTTAAAATTCAGCTGTCCCTCATTCATCCAGTCCTGTCAGACATTGTTGAGGGCAAGCGCCAGTCCAAAAATGAGTGCCATGACCGTCACTCAAAGGGGGAGATGTATAGAAATCGATGACCCTGTATTTGTTCTTAATCGCGCTTTGATTAAGTGGCTTGAGGGTATTGTAATTGGCAAAGAGGGGAATAGGGTCATAGTGGTCAGACTTAACAATGGACAGATATGTCGCAAGCATCTGACCCAAGTAAAAAAAAGGTTCAGCATGGACACTGAGGAACCTGAGGAAGATCATGAGATGCTGCCCACACCGCCGCCAGTGAACGAGCAACAAGAGCATTCAGCATGCACAGTCCCTGCGGCCAGCCCGGACAAGCCGGAATCACCATAGGTGACAGAGGCGCATGCCATGGCTCAGCAACCAGAGCCCCAACTGCGGCGCTCCATGAGAGAGCGTCGACCACCCAAAAGATTTCATCTTTGACCCCATAAGACGTGGGCGGGGGGGGGGAGGTGATGTCATGTATGTAATCTTCATGTAACTGTAACCTTCATGTAACAACACTGCATACACCTAAAAAATGTACACCTTGACCATAGGGGGTGAACTTGTGGCAGACACTCCTCACCTGGTCATCCAGGTATATAAAGGGAGGTCCCACGCAGGGTCATCACTTCTTGGTCCTGTGAATAAAGGTTCGGGTCACAGAGTGACCTTGTCTGCAGAATGTGCCTCGTGTGAATTTATCGTGGTGTGTAAGAAGACTACAGCACACATCCCTTATTTATTGCTTGATGCTGTCCCCAACCTCACAACTACTGTTTGGTGGTCTGTACACAACTCCCACTCGCGTTTTCTGCCCTTTGGTATTCTGCAGCTCCACCCATACCGATTCCACATCATCCAGGCTAATGTCTCTCCTTACTATTGCATTAATTTCCTCTTTAACCAGCAACACCAACCCGCCTCCTTTTCTTCTCTGCCTAGCCTTCCTAAATGTTGAATACCCCTGGATGTTGAGTTCCTAGGAGCCATGTCTCCGTGATGCCAATTACATCATATCCGTTAGCTGCTGTCTGCGCAGTTAATTCATAGAAACATTGAAACATAGAAAATAGGTGCAGGAGTAGGCCATTCGGCCCTTCTAGCCTGCACCGCCATTCAATGAGTTCATGGCTGAACATGCAACTTCAGTACCCCATTCCTGCTTTCTCGCCATACCCCTTGATCCCCCTAGTAGTAAGGACTTCATCTAACTCCTTTTTGAATATATTTAGTGAATTGGCCTCAACAACTTTCTGTGGTAGAGAATTCCACAGGTTCACCACTCTCTGGGTGAAGAAGTTTCTCCTCATCTCGGTCCTAAATGGCTTACCCCTTATCCTTAGACTGTGACCCCTGGTTCTGGACTTCCCCAACATTGGGAACATTCTTCCTGCATCTAACCTGTCTAAACCCATCAGAATTTTAAACATTTCTATGAGGTCCCCTCTCATTCTTCTGAACTCCAGTGACTACAAGCCCAGTTGATCCAGTCTTTCTTGATAGGTCAGTCCCGCCATCCCGGGAATCAGTCTGGTGAACCTTCGCTGCACTCCCTCAATAGCAAGAATGTCCTTCCTCAGGTTAGGAGACCAAAATTGTACACAATACTCCAGGTGTAGTCTCACCAAGGCCCTGGACAACTGTAGCAACACCTCCCTGCCCCTGTACTCAAATCCCCTCGCTATGAAGGCCAACATGCAATTTGCTTTCTTAACCGCCTGCTGTACCTGCATGCCAACCTTCAATGACTGATGTACCATGACACCCAGGTCTCGTTGCACCTCCCCTTTTCCTAATCTGTCACCATTTAGATAATAGTCTGTCTCTCTGTTTTTAACCACCAAAGTGGATAACCTCACATTTATCCACATTATACTTCATCTGCCATGCGCCCACTCCAAGTCGCTCTGCAGCCTCATAGCATCCTCCTCGCAGCTCACACTGCCACCCAACTTAGTGTCATCCGCAAATTTGGAGATACTACATTTAATCCCCTCGTCTAAATCATTAATGTATAGTGTAAACAGCTGGGACCCCAGCACAGAACCTTGCGGTACCCCACTAGTCACTGCCTGCCATTCTGAAAAGTCCCCATTTACTCCTACTCTTTGCTTCCTGTCTGACAACCAGTTCTCAATCCATGTCAGCACACTACCCCCAATCCCATGTGCTTTAACTTTGCACATTAATCTCTTGTGTGGGACCTTGTCGAAAGCCTTCTGAAAGTCCAAATATACCACATCAACTGGTTCTCCCTTGTCCACTCTACTGGAAACATCCTCAAAAAATTCCAGAAGATTTGTCAAGCATGATTTCCCTTTCACAAATCCATGCTGACTTGGATCTATCATGTCACCTCTTTCCAAATGCGCTGCTATGACATCCTTAATAATTGATTCCATCATTTTACCCACTACCGATGTCAGGCTGAGTGGTCTATAATTCCCTGTTTTCTCTCTTCCTCCTTTTTTAAAAAGTGGGGTTACATTGGCTACCCTCCACTCCATAGGAACTGATCCAGAGTCAATGGAATGTTGGAAAATGACTGTCAATGCATCCGCTATTTCCAAGGCCACCTCCTTAAGTACTCTGGGATGCAGTCCATCAGGCCCTGGGGATTTATCGGCCTTCAATACCATCAATTTCCCCAACACAATTTCCCGACTAATACGGATTTCCCTCAGTTCCTCCTTACTAGACCCTCTGACCCCTTTTATATCCCGAAGGTTGTTTGTATCCTCCTTAGTGAATACCGAACCAAAGTACTTGTTCAATTGGTCCGCATTTCTTTGTTCCCCATTATGACTTCCCCTGATTCTGACTGCAGGGGACCTACGTTTGTCTTTACTAACCTTTTTCTCTTTACATATCTATAGAAACTTTTGCAATCTGTCTTAATGTTCCCTGCAAGCTTCTTCTCGTACTCCATTTTCCCTGCCCTAATCAAACCCTTTGTCCTCCTCTGCTGAGTTCTAAATTTCTCCCAGTCCCCGGGTTCGCTGCTATTTCTGGCCAATTTGTATGCCACTTCCTTGGCTTTAATACTATCCCTGATTTCCCTTGATGGCCACGGTTGAGCTACCTTCCCTTTTTTATTTTTACGCCAGACAGGAATGTACAATTGTTGTAGTTCATCCATGCGGTCTCTAAATGTCTGCCATTGCCCATCCACAGTCAACCCCTTAAGTATCATTCGCCAATCAATCCTAGCCAATTCACGCCTCATACCTTCAAAGTTACCCTTCTTTAAGTTCTGGACCATGGTCTCTGAATTAACTGTTTCATTCTCCATCCTAATGCAGAATTCCACCATATTATGGTCACTCTTCCCCAAGGGGCCTCGCACAATGAGATTGCTAATTAATCCTCTCTCATTACACAACACCCAGTCTAAGATGGCCTCCCCCCTAGTTGGTTCCTCGACATATTGGTCTAGAAAACCATCCCTTATGCACTCCAGGAAATCCTCCTCCACCGTATTGCTTCCAGTTTGGTTAGCCCAATCTATGTGCATATTAAAGTCACCCATTATAACTGCTGCACCTTTATTGCATGCACCCCTAATTTCCTGTTTGACGCCCTCCCCAACATCACTACTACTGTTTGGAGGTCTGTACACAACTCCCACTAACGTTTTTTTCCCTTTGGTGTTCTGCAGCTCTACCCATATAGGGCCCAAGTTTCCACATGATAAAAAACGGGCGCCCCTCAGAGCTGGGCGCCCGTTTTTCGCGCCTAGTGTGAAAAAAACATTGGCACTCGGCCATTTTTGTAGTTCTTTGTAGTTCTTTGTAGCTGTTTAGTTTTTGAACATTTTTTAATAAAAGTACATTGCCATCAGCACAGAGGCCTCCCCCTTTTGCCGTCGGGAAATGGCTCCTCAATTTCTGAGGCTTCCTGCAGCCTTCTCTCTTTCCCGCCAGCTGTCTGGAACGGCTCCATTCCCTTCCCCCCCCCGCTGCGTTCGGTCGGCTCCCTTCCCCCCCCCCCGCGTTCGGTCAGCTCCCTTCCCTCACCGCCCCCCCTGCGTTCGGTCGGCTCCCTTCCCTCCCCCCCCCGCGTTCGGTAGGCTCCCTCCCTGGCTCCCTCCCTCCCTCCCGCCCGCCCGTGTTCAGTCGGCTCCCTCCCCCGTGTTCGGTCGGCTCCCCCCCTCCCGCCCGCCCGCGTTCGGTCGGCTCTCTCCCTCCCGCGTTCGTCGGCTCCCTTCCCTCCCCCCCCCCCGCGTTCGTCGGCTCCCTTCCCTCCACCGCCCCCCCCCGCGTTCGTCGGCTCCCTTCCCTCCACCGCCCCCCCCCCGCGTTCGTCGGCTCCCTTCCCTCCCCCCCCCCGCGTTCGGTCGGCTCTCTCCCTCCCGTGTTCGTCGGCTCCCTTCCCTCCCCGCCCCCCCCGCGTTCGTCGGCTCCCTTCCCTTCCCTCCCCTCCCCCCCCCCCCCTCGCATTCGTCGGCTCCCTCCTCCCTCCTCCCCCCCCGCCTCCCGCCCGCGTTCGGTCGGCTCCCTTGTTTTGTGAGGCTTGCTGCAGCATTCGCCCTGGCTGAAGCACTTTCACACAGGTAGGAAGATGGTTTATTTAATCTTTTCTTTGCTTATAAATGTTTATTCAGGTTGGATTTATTTGTATAATATTTGTAGAAGTATAAATAAGGATTGATTGTAGAATTTAATGAGTTCCCTTCCCCCTCCCTCCCCCCCCCACCTCGTTCTGGACGCCTGATTTGTAACCTGCGCCTGATTTTTTAATGTGTAGAACAGGTTTTTTCAGTTCTACAAAAATATTCACTTGCTCCATTCTACTTTAGTTTGGAGTACATTTTCACTGTGGAAACTTTGAAATCAGGCGTCAGTGGCCGGACTCGCCCCCTTTTGAAGAAAAAATTCTGTTTCAAAGTAGAACTGTTCGACCTGACTAGAACTGCAGAAAATAAAATGTGGAAAATTGCGAATTCTAAGATAGGCCGTTCTCCACCAGTTGCTCCTAAAAATCAGGTGCAAATCATGTGGAAACTTGGGCCCATAGATTCCACATCATCCAAGCTAATGTTCTTCCTGACTATTGCATTAATCTCCTCCTTAACCAGCAATGCTACCCCACCTCCTTTTCCTTTTATTCTATCCTTCCTGAATGTTGAATACCCCTGGATGTGTCCACCTTATTCCGAATACTCCTCGCACTGAGGCACAGAGCCCTCAGGCTTGACTTTTTAAACACACTTTGCCCCTTTAGAATTTTGCTGTAATGTGGCCCTTTTTGTTTTTTGCCTTGGGTTTCTCTGCCCTCCACTTTTACTATTCCCTTTTCTATCTTTTGCTTCTGCCTCCATTTTATTTCCCTCTGTCTCCCTACATAGGTTCCCATCCCCCTGCCATGTTAGTTTAACTCCTCCCCAACAGCATTAGCAAACACTCCCCGTAAGACATTGGTTCTGGTCCTGCCCAGGTGCAGACCGTCCGGTTTGTACTGGTCCCACCACCCCCAGAACCGGTTCCAATGCCCCAGGAATTTCAATCCCTCCCTGCTGCACCACTGCTCAAGCCACGTATTCATCTGCGCTATCCTGCGATTCCTACTCTGACTAGCACGTGGCACTGGTAGCAATCCTGAGATTACTGCTTTTGAGGTCCTACTTTTTAATTTAGCTCCTAGCTCCCTAAATTCGTCTTGTAGGACCTCATTCCCTTTTTACCTCTATCGTTGGTACCTATACGCACAACGACAACTGGCTATTCACCCTCCCTTTTCAGAATGTCCTGCACCCGCTCTGAGACATCCTTGACCCTTGCACCAGGGAGGCAACATACCATCCTGGAGTCTCAATTGCGGCAGCAGAAACGCCTATCTAGTCCCCTTACAATCGAATCCCTAATCACTATAGCTCTCCCACTCTTTTTCCTGCCCTCCTGTGCAGCAATGCCACCCATGGTGCCATCGACTTGGCTGCTGCTGCCCTCCCCTGATGAGTCATCCCCCTCAACAGTACCCAAAGCGGTGTATCTGTTTTGCAGGGGATGACCGCAGGGGACCCCTGTACTCCCTTCCTTGCACTGCTCTTCCTGTTGGTCACCCATTCCCTATCTGGCTGTGTACCCTTTACCTGCGGTAAGACCAACTCACTAAACGTGCTATTCACGTCATTCTCAGCATCGTGGATGCTCCACAGTTCATCCACCTGCAGCTCCACTGCCGCAATGCGGGTGAATGAACTCTGGAGCATCCACGATGCTGGCAGTGAATGCTAAATTTCCGGGCAGTATCCATGCTGCTCACATCCTGCGTGAGAGCACTGTATCTGACTTGTTTAACAATCAACCACAAGGTCAATGCTGGCTGCTTGGTGACAAAGGATATGGTCTCGCCTGGCTGATGCCCCCCCCCCCGCCCTCCCCTGCATGACACCCACACCGAAGCCGAGACGCGATACAACGAGAGCTATAGAGCCATTCGAAATATCGTGGAGAAAACCACTGGAGTGCTTAAACAGCGCTTTAGATGCCTGGACCACTCAGGAGGCAACCTCCAATACCACCCTGAGCGGGTACCTCAATTCGTGGTGGTGTGCTCCATGCTGCACAACTTGGCTATCAGGAGGGGACAAGAATTGCCTGAAGAGTCTGACAGTCCACCTCAGCACAGAGAGGAAGAGGAGGACGAGGGGGTGGACGCTGACATCGGTCCAGACAATCAGGCTTACGCTGAGGCCATGCCCCTGCCCCCTGTAGACCGCATGAAAGGGCCCATGGTGGCATGATAGCTGCAAGAGCCTTACGTCAGGAGTTAATCAATGAGCGCTTTGCCTGAAAGAACGTTGGTGCTATTTACAAGGCTGACACACTGCTGGGTGTGCAGGTCATAAATCAATGGTGGGCATCACCTTGGTGACAGTTTAAGTTGATTGAAGCTAAGTGTAACCATACTCTTTGATGTTTAAGGAATCACCAGCGTGTAACGGTGCAGCTATCTGAGCCAATGCGCAACAAGGTTTTGTTAAATAAAAAACATTTAAACCGAACATTTGTCTGAAATCAGCAGTATATCTGTAAAAAAACAACCCTCCTCCCACCCCCCCCGACCTGCTTCTTCTCCCCACCTCTACCCCTTCCCCTTCCTCTCCTGACTCCAAGCTGCCTGGCCGAGGAGCTACATTGGGGGCCAAACCACTGCTTGGACAGATACGGGAGAGGATGGTCCCGAGGTGGGAACATGCTCTGAGCCAGAAGCAAGATGTTGCTCCTGGCTCTCATATGTCGTTGGCAATGGGGGTGCGGCACCTTGGGGTGCAGTGCTGCGCTCCAGGACCACTGGGAGCCCTCTGCCACCAGTGTTCCTGGCTACCAGCTCCAGGGCCTCCGCCATCCCATCCTTATTTGTTGGACAAAAACTCAGTGCCAACTATGTTCTTGGTGCTTAGTCGGCTTTTTGCTGTTGGTGAATCTCCCTCGTGCCTCCCACAACAGCCAAACAAGCACACACCACAGCCACACACACTTTCAGTCAATCTCTGCTCCCTCTCACTCTGTCTCCTCTTCTGCGCATGTCATGATGACCCTTAACCTCCTGAATCGCGGGAAATGAGTGTTGCCATGCCGTTGCTAAGGACAACGACACTTTACGGCAGAAGGTCAGGAGATTTAACACTAACGCCTATTTCATATCACTCGTGGTAACGCCCAATTTCAAAAATGGAGACTAGGTGCTTTGAGAATGGGCAAGAAGAAGGCGATCTGAAAACCCATTTTTACTGCCCATTCTACATTCTATACCGGAAATAATGCCCATTTTTGGGGGAATTGCAAAAAAGTATAAAATCTAGCCCTATGTATCTTTGTGCTTATGAAGTTGAAAGATAACAGTGCTCGGGAACGGAACATTTTTGCCACTTTTAAATGTCGGTTTGGCTCAATTGGTAGCACTTTTGTCTCGAAATCAGAAGGTTGTGGATTCAAGCCTCAAAATGGACTTCAACACATAATCTAGGTTGACATTTCAATGCTGCACTTGGGGAGTGTTGCATTGTTGGATGCGATGTCCCTATCTGCCTGCTCAGGATATAAAATATCCTATGTACTATGCAGAGAGTTTTCCCAGTCTCCTGAAAAACATTCCTCGCTGAACCAACACTACAAAAAGCAGATTATCTAGTCATTCATTCATTTGCTGTTTGTGGGACCTTACTGTGCACACATTGGCTGCTGTATTTCCCTACATTACATAAGTGACAACAGTTCAAAAGTACTTAATTGGGTATGAATTGTTTTGGGATAGCACAAGGTTGTGAAAGGTGCTGTACAAGTTCTTTATTTTCTTTATAACAAGGAACTCTTATACTTTTTATATATAGAATAACCATTACCAGGAGTCAGTTACAAACTGGAATCTAATCAAGAGGTTCAGGTGGGTTATTTAGATGTATTATTGAAATAAATATGTCTGTCACATGTCCATTGAAAAGCCCTATGTAAACATGTTCCTTTGAACATTCTTATATTAATACTGCCCATACTTCACTAACCATTCCCTGTGAAGGAAAAGATTTGTTATGCATGTAAACTTTACTAGTGTGTAAGACTTGCCAACAGGGGGCGCACCTGTTGGAGATCCAAGGGTCACCTGCACACCCTGGACAAGCAGTCTACCATGCTGCTTCCTCACTCTGGAGTTACATTTAAGAGACCAAGGTCACAACAGTTTGAGCTTACAGTATACAGTCTTGTGGCGTTATTCTGAACATAACAGGGTTAATTTTGCCCATTTAGAAATTACATTTGGACATTGTAAATTTAAACTGCAAAGGCAGCAATGTGCAGAAACTTCGAGAGCTATGAACAGGCCTTTGGTTCTCAAAACAACTGTCTTGGTAAAACAGTGCTGAGACAGTCAGAAATCCTTGAGAAAGACAATTAAAAATACAACAATTGGTTTCACACGGTCAAGGTGACCAAAAGATTTCACATGCTGGTTTCACGCGGTGGAAAGGCTGCACCTGGGTTCACAAGGTTTTGAGTGGCCCAACCAACTGCCCATCATGAATGAACCCAGCAGAGTGACCAAAATGGGACTTCTCTTGACTTTAATTCACACCCCAACTGGCAAAAATCATATAAAAATGGGAAGTTGTGGTAGATTCTTTGTGCAGTCGGAAGAGCCTTGAGAAGCTTTGCATAGAGGAAGAACAAGAAGAAACTGCAAGAGCTATGAGGGAGCTGCCTTGATGCTGAGATCCTTGGTTTAAAAAGTTAGACGCATTTATTGATGATGTCTGATTGCGTGTGTAAATTGTTTTAATGCTGTGTGCAATGTTACATAATTAAAGGTAACTTTGATTAATTAATATACAGAGTAGTGTGACTTTCTTTGACTGATTTACTGTCCAGATTCATGAATCACTGGAGAACATCTGTATCCCTACCTTGTGATGTCAGTAGGTGGTGCTCTAATAGGATTTCCAATGTTAAACTGAGCACTGAACTTCAACACTGCCTGAAAGTAAGAAATATTGACGATGCTTTGAGTCTGCATGCAGTGCAGGCTCTCTCCCTCCCCATTGTATATTTTCTGAAATTTGGATGTTCGTTTTGTGGTAAGTGCGCAACTTTTTGTTCAAAATTGTTACTTCCCATTTATACTTTTCAATTATTATTTGTTTTAATTTTCTCCCTTCCAAGTAATAAGCAAAATACCAATAGACCGAAAATTGTTTACCCGTTCTGGGAACAGAAGTACAGTGGCTTCAATGCTCACTATCTTCTCAAATCTGTTCTGTTGAAACAAGCTTCCTCTCCTTGACTGTTGCTGGTTTGGGGTTAACCATGGAATGTACAGCGACCTAAGAACTCATGTTAAGAGTGGAAGCGAAGTCTTCCTCGATTCCGAGGGACTGCCTGTGATGATAACCATAACCACAAGGCGGTCTGATCTTCACACTTCTTGTTTTCTACACATTTGCTATGGACACAAGCCAGGTTATTACTGTTATGGATGCAAATATTGTAGCTGTGTAAGACTTGCCACCAGAGGGCGCAACTGTTGGTGGCCCAAGGGTCACCTGCATACCTCGTGCAAGGGAGTATAAAAGGTTGTCTGCCATGTTGCTGAGGCACTCTGGAGTTGTATTAAAGAGACTAAGGTCACATCAGTTTTAGCTCACAGTACACAGTGTGGCGTACTTCCACACTTAACAATTGGCGACGAGTAACAGATTATGAACTTTCATGCGGTTATGGCTGCCGTTGGTATTTTAGAGAGATTTGTAGAGAGTGATGATTGGGAAGCCTTCATTGAGCGTCTCGACCAGTACTTCATGGCCAATGAGCTGAATGGGAATGATCAAGCGCAGGGCGATTCTCCTCACTGTGTGAGGGTCCACAATATACGGCCTCATCAAGAATCAGGAAGGATAGAATAAAAGGAAAAGGAGGTGGGGTAGCATTGCTGATTAAAGAGGAGATTAATGCAATAGTTAGGAAGGACATTAGCTTGGATGATGTGGAATCTATATGCGTAGAGCTGCAGAACACCAAAGGGCAAAAAATGTTAGTGGGAGTTGTGTACAGACCTCCAAACAGTATTAGTGATGTTGGGGAGGGCATTAAACAGGAAATTAGGGGTGCATGCAATAAAGGTGCAGCAGTTATCATGGGTGACTTTAATATGTATATAGATTGGGCTAACCAAACTGGAAGCAATACAGTGGAGGAGGATTTCCTGGAGTGCATAAGGGATGGTTTCCTAGACCAATATGTCGAGGAACCAACTAGGAGGGGAGGCCATCTTAGGCTGGGTGTTGTGTAATGAGAGAGGATTAATTAGCAATCTCGTTGTGCGAGGCCCCTTGGGGAAGAGTGACCATAATATGGTGGAATTGTACATTAGGATGGAGAATGAAACAGTTAGTTGAGAGACCATGGTCCAGAACTTAAAGAAGGGTAACTTTGAAGGTATGAGGCATGAATTGGCTAGGATAGATTGGCGAATGATGCTTAAGAGGTTGACAGTGGATGGGCAATGGCAGACATTTAGAGACCGCATGAATGAACTACAACAATTGTACATCCCTGTCTGGCGTAAAAATAAAAAAGGGAAGGTGGCTCAACCGTGGCTATCAAGGGAAATCAGGGATAGTATTAAAGCCAAGGAAGTAGCATAGAAATTGGCCAGAAATAGCAGCGAACCCGGGGACTGGGAGAAATTTAGAACTCAGCAGAGGAGAACAAAGGGTTTGATTAGGGCAGGAAAAATGGAGTACGAGAAGAAGCTTGCAGGGAACTTTAAGACGGATTGCAAACGTTTCTATAGATATGTAAAGAGAAAAAGGTTAGCAAAGACAAACGTAGGTCCCCTGCAGTCAGAATCAGGGGAAGTCATAATGGGGAACAAAGAAATGGCAGACCAATTGAACAAGTACTTTGGTTCGGTATTCACTAAGGAGGACACAAATAACCTTCCGGATATAAAAGGGGTCAGAGGGTTTAGTAAGGAGGAGGAACTGAGGGAAATACTTATTAGTCGGGAAATTGTGTTGGGGAAATTGATGGGATTGAAGGCCGATAAATTCCCAGGGCCTGATGGAATGCATCCCAGAGTACTTAAGGAGGTGGCCTTGGAAATAGCGGATGCATTGACAGTCATTTTCCAACATTCCATTGACTCTGGATTAGTTCCTGGAGTGGAGGGTAGCCAATGTAACCCCACTTTTTATAAAAGGAGGGAGAGAGAAAACAGAAAATTATAGACCGGTCAGCCTGACATCGGTAGTGAGTAAAATGATGGAATCAATTATTAAGGATGTCATAGCAGCGCATTTGGAAAGAGGTGACATGATAGGTCCAAGTCAGCATGGATTTGTGAAAGGGAAATCATGCTTGACAAATCTTCTGGAATTTTTTGAGGATGTTTCCAGTAGAGTGGACAAGGGAGAACCAGTTGATGTGGTATATTTGGACTTTCAGAAGGCTTTCGACAAGGTCCCACACAAGAGATTAATGTGCAAAGTTAAAGCACATGGGATTGGGGGTAGTGTGCTGACATGGATTGAGAACTGGTTGTCAGACAGGAAGCAAAGAGTAGGAGTAAATGGGGACTTTTCAGAATGGCAGGCAGTGACTAGTGGGGTACCGCAAGGTTCTGTGCTGGGGCCCCGGCTGTTTACACTGTACATTAATGATTTAGACGAGGGGATTAAATGTAGTATCTCCAAATTTGCGGATGACACTAAGTTGGGTGGCAGTGTGAGCTGCGAGGAGGATGCTATGAGGCTGCAGAGTGACTTGGATAGGTTAGGTGAGTGGGCAAATGCATGGCAGATGAAGTATAATGTGGATAAATGTGAGGTTATCCACTTTGGTGGTAAAAACAGAGAGACAGACTATTATCTGAATGGTGATAGATTAGGAAAAGGGGAGGTGCAACGAGACCTGGGTGTCATGGTACATCAGTAATTGAAGGTTGGCATGCAGGTACAGCAGGCGGTTAAGAAAGCAAATGGCATGTTGGCAATCATAGTGAGGGGATTTGAGTACAGGGACAGGGAGGTGTTACTACAGTTGTACTGGGCCTTGATGAGGCCACACCTGGAGTATTGTGTACAGTTTTGGTCTCCTAACTTGAGGAAGGACATTCTTGCTGTTGAGGGAATGCAGCGAAGGTTCACCAGACTGATTCCCGGGATGGCGGGACTGACATATCAAGAAAGACTGGATCAACTGGGCTTGTATTCACTGGAGTTCAGAAGAATGAGAGGGGACCTCATAGAAACGTTTAAAATTCTGATGGGTTTAAACAGGTTTGATGCAGAAAGAATGTTCCCAATGTTGGGGAAGTCCAGAACCAGGGGTCACAGTCTAAGGATAAGGGGTAAGCCATTTAGGACCCAGAGAGTGGTGAACCTGTGGAATTCTCTACCACAGAAAATTGTTGAGGCCAATTCACTAAATATATTCAAAAAGGAGTTAGATGTAGTCCTTATTACTGGGGGATCAAGGGGTATGGCGAGAAAGCAGGAATGGGGTACTGAAGTTGCATGTTCAGCCATGAACTCATTGAATGACGGTGTAGGCTCGAAGGGCTGAATGGCCTACTCCTGCACCTATTTTCTATGTTTCAATGGGCCCAAGTTTCCACATGATTTGCACCTGATTTTTAGGAGCAACTGGTGGAGAACGGACTATCTTAGAAATCGCAATTCTCCACATTTTTTTTTCTGCAGTTCTGGTCAGTTAGAACAGTTCCACTTTGGAACAGAATTTTTTCTTCAAAAGGGGGCGTGTCCGGCCACTGACGCCTAATTTCAAAGTTTCCACAGTGAAAACGTACTCCAAACTAACTTAGAATGGAGCAAGTGAAGATTTTTGTAGAACTGAAAAAACCTTGTCTACACATTAAAAAATCAGGCGCAGGTTACAAATTAGGCGTTCAGAACGAGGTGGGGGGGGGGAGGGGGGGGGGAAGGGAAGTCATTAAATTCTATAATAAATCCTTATTTATACTTCTACAAATATTATACAAATAAATCCAACCTGAATAAACATTTATAGGCAAAGAAAAGATTAAATAAACCAAATTCCTACCTGTGTGAAAGTGCTTCAGCCAGGGAGAATGCTGCAGGCGTTCGTTCCCGCGGGGGAGGGGGGAGGAGAAAGCCGTTTGTTCCCGCGGGGGAGGGGGGAGGAGAAAGCCGTTCGTTACCGCGGTGGGGGGGGGGAAGGAGAAAGCCGTTCGTTCCCGCAGGGGGGGAGGAGAAATCCGTTCGTTCCCGCTGGGGGGGGGTGAGAAATCCGTTCGTTCCCGCTGGGGGGGGGTGAGAAATCCGTTCGTTCCCGCGGGGGGGGGGGGGGGGGGTGGGAGGAGAAAGCCGTTTGTTCCCGACTGCGGGCGGGGAGGGGGAGGGAAACGGCTGCCTCAACTTTCTGAGGCTTCTTGCAGCCTTCTCAGTGCTGATGTGCTGATGGCAATGTTCTTTTATTAAAAAATGTTCAAAAATTAAACAGCTACAAAGAACTACAAAAATGGCCGAGTGCCAATGTTTCCTTCACACTGCGCGTGCGCGAACGCTCCAATGCGCACGCGCAGCGTTGCCGGCAGGAAAAAAACTAATTTAATTGGTACCCGCCCCCTCCCACTTACAAAATCGGCGCGAGTGTAGGCTCCGCCCCCCTGGGCGCCGCGCCAAACAGACAAGGAGCTGCAGGGCGCTCCAGAATCGCGTGGTTTTTTTCCGGCGCCGTTTTAGGCGCGAAAAATGGGCGCCCAGCTCGGAGGGGCGCCCGTTTTTTATCGTGTGGAAACTTGGGCCCTATGTTTCTATCTGCTAGCACCGGAGAAACCAGCGGAGAAGACATATACAGGCCCCAAGTTTTCACATGATTTCCTCCTGATTTTTAGGAGCAACTGGTGGAGAACGGAGTATCTTAGAAATCGGAATTCTCCACATTTAAGTTTTCTGCAGTTCTAGTCAGGTAGAACAGTTTCACTTTTGAACAGAATTTTTTTTTCAAAAGGGGGCGTGTCCGGCCACTGACGCCTGATTTGAAAGTTTCCACAGTGAAAACGTACTCCAAACTAACGTAGAATGGAGCAAGTGAAGATTTTTGTAGGCTTGAAAAAACCTTGTCTACACATTAAAAAAATCAGGCGTAGGTTACAAATTAGGCGCCGGGAACGAGGTTGGGTGGGGGGGTGGGGGGGGGAAGGGAAGTCATTACATTTTACAATAAATCCTTAGTTATACTTATACAAATATTATACAAATAAATCCAACCTGAATAAAAAATTATAAGCAAAGAAAAGATTAAATAAACCATGTTCCTACCTGTTTGAAAGTGCTTCAGGCAGGGCTTTCAGGCAGCAGTTTGCCGTCGGGACAAACCGACGGCAGGGGGGTGGAGGGAGGGAGAAGGCTGCAGAAAGCCTCATTACTTGAGGCAGCAGTTCCCGACGGCAGGGCGGGGGAGGCAGGGAGAAGGCTGCAGGAAGCCTCATTACTTGAGGCAGCCGTTTGCCGTTGGGCCCGACGGACGGCAAGAAGCTGCAAGAAGCCTCAGTGCTGATCATGGTAGGGCAATGTGGTTTTATTAAAAAATGTTAAAAATTGAACAGCTACAAAGAATTTGAATAGTCTCAAACAAGTGCATGTGTCCCATTTATCACAGTCTATCTTTAATTACAGAATGCACTCCCTCACCCTCACACAGAAATATCAAGAAAATTAAAATACAAGCCTTTGCAAGGGTTCAATAAACAAATTTTCACTTTTTCTGCAGCACTTTTGAAAATGGCCGAGTGCCAATGTTTCCTTCACACTGCGCGTGCGCGAACGCTCAAACGCGCACGCGCAGGGTTGCCGGCACGAAAAAAACTCATTTAAATTGTACCCGCCCCCTCCTACTTACAAAATCGGCGCGGGTGGTAGGCTCCGCCCCCTGGGCGCCGCGCCAAGCAGACATTGAGCTGCAAAGCGCTCGAGAATAGCGCGTTTTTTTTCAGGCGCCGTTTTCGGCGCGAAAAACGGGCGCCCAGCTCGGAGGGGCACCTGTTTTGCCGCGTGTGGAAACTTGGGGCCACAGAGTTGTGTACGCTGGTTTGGAACCACCTCAAGCTGAAGGAGAGCGTCTTAATGGCCAGGTATCGCTTCTACATGCACCACCGCTCCGAGGGCCAGGACGTGGTGAGTTATGTCGTCAACCTGAGACACCTTGCGGGAACTTGCGAATTTGCTGGATTTTTGGAGGAAATGCTGCGGGACTTTTTTGTGCTTGGAATTGGCTACGAAGTCATTCTTCGCAAGCTGCTGTCCGCCGAATCCCTAGACCTGAGCAAGGCTATCACAAGCATTAATATCTACGAGCGATAATACCAGACAGATATCGTCCCAGAATCGAAGCTCACCAGCAAGCACTGTGCATAAAATACGTCGCTAGCAGGCAGAACTGCATACGGCAGGGTCTACACATCTGCAGCTGCAAGACCTAGGATGACTCAGAGTCCGCCATCGGGCGTGAATTCAAATCCATTAGCACCATGTTGGCACTGCGGGGGTAATCATCGAACCCATCAATGTCGATTCAAGCACTACGGGCCCATGTTTCCACACGATAAAAAACGGGCGCCCCTCCGAGCTGGGCGCCCGTTTTTCGCGCCACAAAGTGCGCCTAAAAAAACCCTCCATATTCTCCACCTCCCTGCAGGTCCTCTGGCCCTCGGCGCGACGCAGCAGGAGCTGTAGGGGGCGGAGCTAGGACCCTGCGCCGAAAACAGTGCCGGGAGCTCTGCACATGCGCGCTACAGTGGGCACACAAGTGCAGTAGCTCCAGGCGCCCGAAACTGTGTGGGAGGGGCCCGAAGCACGCAGCCCCTAGCCCTGGCTGAATGGCCTCACTGGGGCTGCGTGAATAAGGTTCCTCCCACGGCCAGCTCCTGCTTCCTGCCGACTCCCGCTCCTGCTTTCCATCCCCCCAACCCCGGACCGGACCCGACCCGACCCGACCTAGAACTCTGTACTGTTTCTTTTTAAGTTGCCACTTCTTGGTGGGAGACACTTCAGTCACATAGACCTCGTCAAAATGGGGGCTGATGGTTTTAGTAACCTCTACGTCTCCAGCTCCGAGATCAAGCACCCTGCCCGTCCTCCAGTGCGTCCCCACCCTGAGCAGCTGAAGGAACTGCTCCTCAGGGAAGACGAGCTGCCGCTCCTGCTTCCCCGCACCCCCCCCGACCGGACCCGACTCGACCCGCCTGTCGCTGCCGCTCTTGCTTCCCCGCCGCTCCTGCTTCCGCCCCCACCCACCCCCGACCGGACCGGATCCGACTCGACCCGTCTGCGTCTGCCGCTGCCGCTCCCACCCGACTCGACCTGACTCTACTCTCGCCCCCGGACTGGATCCGGCCTGACCTCCCCCTCCCCGACCTGACCTCCCTCCCCGAGCTGACCTCCCTCCCCGACCTGACCTCCCTCCCCGACCTGACCTCTCTCCCTCCCTCCCCCTCCCCCTCCCTCTCTCCCTCCCTCTCCCTCCCTCCCCCGCCGACCTGAACCGAACCTCTCTCCCCGACCTGACCCAACGCCACCTACCTCTGGTGCTGGGGACGGGCCCTGCCCGAAATCTCGGGCCCGGCCCGTTCAGCCTTCGGTCTCGACGGCAAACCGCTTCCTAAAGGCCTGCCTGAAGAACTTTCACCCAGGTAGGAATATGGTTTATTTAATCTTTTCTTTGTTTATAAATGTTTATTCAGGTTGGATTTATTTGTATAATATTTGTATAAGTATAACTAAGGATTTATTGTAGAATTTAATGACTTCCCTTCCCCCCCCCCTCCCCCCATCGTTCCCTACGCCTAATTTGTAACCTGCGCCTGATTTTTTAATGTGTAGAACAGGTTTTTTCAGTTCTACAAAAATCTTCACTTGCTCCATTCTAAGTTAGTTTGGAGTACGTTTTCACTGTGGAAACTTTGAAATTAGGCGTCAGTGGCCGGACACGCTCCCTTTTGAAAAAAAAATTCTGTTCCAAAGTAGAACTGTTCTACCTGACTAGAACTGCAGAAAAAAAAATGTGGAGAATTGCGATTTCTAAGATAGTCCGTTCTCCACCAGTTGCTCCTAAAAATCAGGCGCAAATCATGTGGAAACTTGGGCCCTACGTGTGCAAAGGCTGCGAAACAATGGGGCACCTCCAGCAAATGTGCAAGAGTGCTGTGTCTCACCACGTGGCAGATTTGGCAGAGGATGATCAATCCGGTGCGGATTACGCAGAACAAAGAGAGGCAACTCAACCCGAGGAAGAAGTGTATGGGGTACACACCTTCACCACCAAGAGCCCTCCCAACATGCTGAAAGTCAAATTGAATGGCATCCAGTTTCAATGGAGTTGGACATGAGGGCGAGTCAATCAATTATGAGCCTGAAGGCTTTTGAGAATCTGTGGGGTAACAAGACTCAAAGGCCCAAACTGAGCTTGATTCAGACAAAGCTGTGAATTGACACCAAAGAGCTCATACCAGTCATTGGCAGTGCGGCAGTTAAGGTATCATACAATGGAGTTGTGCATGATTTATCACTGTGGATTGTACCAGGCGATGGCCCAACGCTATTAGGCAGAAGCTGGCTGGGAAAGATTCGATGGAACTGGAACGATATCAAAACGCTATCTTCAGTGGATGATGCCTTGTGCGCCCAAGTGCTGAGCAAGTTTCTGTTGCTAGCGAGGCATCGGCAACTTCACAGGCGCTAAGGTGCAGATCCATTTAGTCCCTGATGCAAGACCAGTTCATCACAAGGCTCGAGCGGTTCCATATATGAGGGAGAAAGTCGAGATCGAACTGGACAGACTTCAACGAGAGGGAATCATATCGCCAGTCGAGTTCAACGAGTCCGATTGTTCCGGTGTTGAAAAACGGTCAGACTCTGCGGAGACTACCGAGTCTCATTACAAGACCAGTACCCGCTACCCAAGATGGATGACCTGTTCGCAACGTTAGCGGGGGGGGGGGGGGGGGGCGGGGGGGAAGTCGTTCACCAAGTTGGACCTAACCTCCGCCTACATGACACAAGAGCTGGCTGAATCTTCGAAAAGATTGATGTGCATCAACACGCACAAAGGACTGTTTATATACCACAGATGCCCTTCGGATTCACTCGGCTGCTGCTATCTTCCAGAGGAACATGGAGAGTCTGCTGAAATAGGTTCCGCGCACCGTTGTGTTTCAAGACGACATCCTGATCACCGGTTGCGACACCACCGAACACCTGCACAACCTGGAAGAGGTTCTAAGTCGACTAGACAGAGTGGGACTCAGGCTGAAATGCTCCAAATGTGTTTTCCTGGTGCCAGAGGTCGAATTTTTTGGGAGAAAGATTGCGGCAGACGGCATCAGACCCACAGACTCAAAGACAGAGGCCATCAAGAATGCACCCAGACCACAGAATGTGACGGAGCTGCGTTCGTTCCTGGGACTCCTCAACTATTTTGGTAACTTTCTACCCGGGTTAAACACATTGCTGGAATTGTTGCACATGTTGCTACGTAAGGATGACGACTGGGTTTGGGGTAAATCTCAAGAGGCAGCCTTTGAGAAGGCCAGAAACCTGCTTTGTTCTAACATGTCACTGGTACTGTATGACCCGTCTAAACGATTAGTGCTAGCTTTGTGATGCATTTTCGTATGGGGTCTGTAACGGTGTTACAGCAAACCAATGTATCGGGCAAACTTCAACTAGTTGCAAACGCATCTGGAAGTCTGTCTAGAAGAGCCTACAGTATGGTCGAAAAAGAGGTGTTAGCATGTGTATATGGGGTTAAGAAAATGCACCAATACCTATTTGAACTCCGGTTTGAGCTTGAAACTGACCACAAACCGCTCATTTCGCTGTTTTTCAGAAAGCAAAGCTATAAACACCAATGCTTCATCCCGCATCCAAAAATGGGCACTAACATTGTCCGCCTATGACTATGTTATCCGCCACAGACCAGGCACGGAGAACTGTGCTGATGCCCTCAGTCGGCTACCATTGCCCACTACCGGGGTGGAAATGGCGCAGCCCGCAGACTTGCTTCTGGTCATGGATGCCTTTGAGAGGGAGGGATCACCCATCACTGCTCGCCAGATCAGGACCTGGACCAGCCAGGATCCTGTGCTATCACTTGTAAAAAGTTGCATCCTCAATGAGAGCTGGTCGACCGTTACTGGGGAAATGCAAGATGAAATCAAGCCATTTCACCGACGCAAAGATGAAATGTCCATCCAGTCGGATTGTCTCTTAAGGGGTAATCACGTGGTTTTGCCAAAAAAAGGCAGGGAAACGTTTATACGCGACCTACACATTACCCACCCAGGCATAGTCATGATGAAGGCTATAGCCAGGTCGCATATTTGATGGCCCAGCATTGACTTGGACTTAGAGTCATGCGTACACCAGTGCAACACGTGCTTACAATTAAGCAATGCACCAAGGGAGGCTCCATTGAGTCTGTGGTCATGGCCCTCCAAACCGTGGTCCAGGATCCACGTAGATTTTCCTGGCCCCTTTCTCGGAAAGATGTTTTTAGTTGTAGTGGACGCTTACTCTAAATGGATTGAATGCGTAATCATGTCATCCAGCACATCCACTGCCACCATTGAAAGTCTCCGGGCTATGTTCGCCACCCATGGCTTGCCCGACGTCCTTATCAGTGACAATGGACCGTGTTTCACCAGCTCAGAGTTCAACAAGTTTATGACCCGCAATAGCATCAAGCATGTCAGGTCTGCCCCATTTAAGCCCGCATTTAAGCGTAATAGGCAGTCCAAACTATGAAGCAGAGCTTGAAACGAGTGACGGAAGGCTCCTTGCAGACCTGCTTATCTCGGGTTCTGCTCAGCTACCGGACGCGACCCCACTCGCTCACTGGGGTTCCCCCTGCAGAATTGTTAATAAAGAGAGCACTCAAAACCAGGCTCTCCCTAGTCCACCCGGATCAAAATGATCAAGTGGAAACCCAGCGTCACCGACAAAACATGTACCACGATCGCGCGGCTGTATCACGTGACATTGATTTAACGACCCTGTGTTTGTCCTTAATTATGGTCATGGTCCTAAATGGATCACTGGCACTGTCTTAGCCAAGGAGGGGAATAGAGTGTTTATAGTCAAACTACTGAATGGACAAACGTGCAGAAAGCATTTGGATCAGACCAAACTGCGGTTCACCGACAACCAGGAACAACCTGAAGAGGACATCAGCATTATCGATCCACCAACACACACCCAACCAGCAATCGACCTCGCTGTCAATCAAGAGGATGAACCCACCATTCCCAACAGTCCTGTCAGACCAGCCGCGCCGCAGTGCAGCAATGGTCCGACCAACTCACCCATGCCAGAGTTTGAACTCAGACGATCAACCAGGGAGTGTAGAGCCCCGTATCGTCTCAACTTGTAAATAATTTGTATCAAAGACTTTGGGGGGGGGGGAGTATGTAAACATTGCAACTGTGTAAGACTTGCCAACAGAGGGCGCAACTGTTGGAGGCCCAAGGGTCACCTGCACACCTCATGCAAGGGAGTATAAAAGGTTGTCTGCCATGCTGCTTAGGCACTCTGGAGTTGTATTAAAGAGACTAAGGTCACATCAGTTTTAGCTCACAGTATTCAGTCTTGTGGAGTTCTTCCATACTTAACAATTACTATATTCATATCCACACATTGTGGTTTTAATTGTCAAATTGTCAAACACTTCATCTTACAGTAGCCTAGGAATTTCTCTATTTATCAGAAAAACACATAGGGGGAGAAATTGGGGTCATTTACGCTTCCCGTTGAGCAAATGACTTTGTGACCAGGCGCGACACTGCTGACAAATCCTACTAAATTCGGTGGGAGTTTAGCGGCGGCGCAACGGCGCCCCGGACCCTAAATTGGGTATCATCCCCTGAAGCTGCGCCGGGCGATGACAGCGACAACTTCAGGGGACACGTACTGGGTGCCTGTCCGCTACCGGGGCAGAATTTAAAGGAGAGGTGACCGGCTGCTCCTGAAAAAAATGTCTGCTTTTATTTTCCGAACCAGTGCCAATTTAGACACGTGGTCCATGCTGCGATCGCTCAGCCTGGCTCTCTGCTCGAGTGCCGGGCTGATCGCGGGCACTCCTGTTCCCCGGTGGTCCAGGCCGAACCCTTTTTATTATGCAGAGTATGCAGCTTGGGCCCTTCTCTTTAGTTCAGGGAAGAGCACCTCCTACGTGGCAGCGCTAGACACCCTAATGCGTAGCACAGCTGAGCCGTGCGCTTCACTCCCGCCCCAGAAAGGAAGTAGAGCTCTTGATTTAGCGCTCCTTTCAGGGCGGTAACCCCAATTTATCGCGAGAGGCAAGACTTCTGCACCTGGCGCAAAGTCTTGCGCCTCACGAGTGTTACCGCCCCCAAACGGGGCGCACCCGAATTTCTAGCCTATATAAGAACATAAGAAATAGGAACAGGAGTAGCCCATATGGCCCCTCGAGTCTGCTCCGCCATTCAATATGATCATGGCTGATCCATTCATGGACTCAGCTCCACTTCCTTGCCCGCTCTCCATAACCCCTTATCCCCTTATCGTTTTGGAAACTGTCTATCTCTGCCTAAATTTATTCAATGTCCCAGCTTCCACAGCTCTCTGAGGCAACAAATTCCATAGATTTACAACCCTCAGAGAAGAAATTTCTCCTCATCTCAGTTTTAAATGGGCGGCCCCTTATTCTAAGATTATGCCCTCTAGTTCTGGTCTCCCCTATCAGCAGAAACATCCTCTCTGCAATACAACAATTATAGAAAAATAGAAAAGCAGAGTTTTTTTAAATGGTGAGAGATTGGGAAATGTTGGTGTTCAGAGGGACCTGGGTGTCCTTATACACTAATCACTGAAAGTTAACATGCAGGTACAGCAAGCAATTAAAAAAGCAAATGGTATGTTGGCCTTTATTACAAGAAGATTTGAGTATAAGAGTAAAGACGTCTTACTGCAATTATAAAGGGCCCTGATTAGACCACACCTGGAGAAATGTGTAGTTTTGATCTCCTTACCTAAGGAAGGATAAACGCCATAGAGGGAGTGCAACAAAGGTTCACCAGACTTATTCCTGGGATGGGGGGATTGTCCTATGAGGAGAGATTGAGTAGACTAGGCCTATATTCTCTCGAGTTTAGAAGAATGAGAGGTGATCTCATTAAAACGTAGAAAATTCTTACAGGTTTCCCCCGGCTGGGGATTCTAGAACCAGGGTCACAGTTTCAGAATAAGGGGTCGGCCATTTAGGACGGAGCTGAGGAGAAATGTCTTCACTCAGGGTTGTGAATCTTTGGAATTCTCTATCCCAGAGGGCTGTGGAAGCTCAGTCCTTGAGTATATTTAAAACAGAGATCAATAGATTTTTGGATATTAAGGGAATCACGGGATATGGGGATAGTGCAGGCAAGTGGAGTTGAGGTAGACGATCAGCCATGATCTCATTGCATGGCAGAGCAGGCTCAATGGTCCAAATGGCCTATCCTGCTCCTATTTCTTATGTTCTTATGTACAAAAAATAAGTAGAAAAGAAAAAGAGAGACAGAGCAGAACATGAGATGAAGGGGGAAAGAGCTACAGAAATACCAGGAACAGGCTGGAGAGAGACTCTTACTGCCTGTGTGCAAGATGCACTTGCGTAGTGAGCAATGGATACCAGGAAAATTTCATTGCAGAGTTTGGATTTTAAGATAGTCGAGCAAGAGCAAATCTCACAGTAAAGCCATCTGAACCTGAGATTACCATATATGCATGCCATGACACAAACCAACGGGTTAGCCGTTCATTCCATGTAGTTCATGTGATGAATGGAACTACAGGAAAAAAAATCAGTTGCTTTATGTAATATGTAATATAAACTTCTCTGTACTTCATCATACCCCTGTTTATGTTAACCCACCTCAGACTTTGATCACTCTTCCCGTGCTGTCGCCAAACATGTGTCCTCCATTCCGTCCAACCAGAATATCAGCTAGTGGTTTGTTGGTAGAACCATTCCTCTGAGTTGGAAGGTTGTGGGTTCAAGTTCCACTCCAGAGACTTGATCACAAAAAATCTAGGCTGACCAGTGCAGTACTGAGGGAGCGCTGCACTGTCGGAGGTTCCGGCTTTCGGGTGAGCTGTTAAATCGAGACTCCGGCTGCCCTCTCAAGTGGACGTAAATGAACCCATGGCACTATTTCTAAGAAGGGCAACGAAGTTATCCCCGGTGTCCTGGTCAATATCTATCCTTCAATCAACATCACTAAAAGCAGATTATCTGGTCATTATCACACTGCTGTTTGTGGGAAGTTGCTGTGTGCAAATTGCCTGCTGCATTTCCTACATTACAACAGTGACTACACTTCAAATAGTACGTCAATAAAGCACTTTCGGAGGATGGGAGTCGTGAAAGGCGCTATATAAATGCAAGACTTTCTTTCCAACCGCCTTCGCACGCTCAGCGCCCCGCCCCGCCCTCGCGCGCTCACCTTTCCCCGCTGATCAGACTTTCGCTCTCTCACCCAATTCGCGCGCTGCCCATGCCCCGCCCATTTCATCCCTCACCGCCCCGCCCCCAATCCGTGCTCGCGAGCCGTGCGTTTCTAACGGTATCGGGAAGGAAAGCGGTGGCGGTGTGAAGCTTGCAGAATCCCGCCGCGTCTCTGGCCTCAGCCTCCCCTCTCCCGCGGGACTCACCTGCCGAACCAGCCCTCATTATGGCCCTGGTTACGGTGCAGCGTTCTCCGACTCCGAGCGCCTCCTCCAGCCCCAGCGTCTCGGTGAGTGCCGTTCGGTAGCAGACAAACGGCTCGAGGCTGATAGCTTCCTGAGGCCCATGCGACCGGCTGGGGAGCGCCGGCGACATGAATGGCTCCAGGGCGATGTTGCAGGCCTCTTTGGGACATGTTTATCATGCCTGAAATCAGAAATGTTTGCAATGCAAGTGCTACGTTTGGGGAAATCTGAAGCTGTTAAGTGAGAATTAAACATTTGGTATAACCAGCAACCAGTTAATTTCCTCTTTGTCCAAATATTTTATCATATTTAACAATTATTTATATTTGTTTTGTTTTTGCAATAGTGGGCCAAGAATCGTGTTGTTAACATTAACACTGAGGTAGTAAAATGCATCAGGATCTATTGAGAAATGAGTGATCACCAAAGAGTGTGCACGATTTATCAATTATGTTGTATTTGTTGATCACAATGTCCTGCAATACGAATCTTCATACAAAAACGGCTGCGTATGGTTGCTTCGCTTTTTATTTGAACAGCTACTTGTTTCTATCTTTTATTTTAAATTGTTTCAGCAAAAATACTGATTGAAATGCTGCGATGTTGCTAACAGCGAGATCTTGATGAAGAACTTAAAATTAAGGAAGCCTGACAAATAATTGGAAAATGGTCCTTTTCCGCGCGGGGAGGAGGTAGGGGGGTGGGGGGTTAGCACATCTAATGAGATTTATTTTAAGCAGGGGGAGAGTTCCATTATAATGGCCTGCTGCAGGATGCTGTGGTTGTGATGCATAGACATTGCTTGGTAATCCAATGCCTTCTTTGGAATTAACATTTTCATTGCCAAATTTAAGGCTGTAATGGAGTTGGTGCAAATTGTTTAATATAAATTGGACTTATGTCCTGTCAACAAACTATTCATTACTTCTCAACAAATTTGGAATGATTTCAGCACAATTATTCATCTTTGGTGTGGGTATCATCATTAAAAGAGCATACTGATTGTGTATACTCACAATGAGGCCAATTTGAACCAGTTCCATTCGCCTGGCATATCTGCCCTGAAAATGGCATCGAGTCACTTGCCTCCCTCCCTATTTATGCTGAGTCTCCACTTGCTGGCGTCTTGGGTAGAGCCCTGATAAGGGTGGCTTGAATACTCACCTGTTTCAGGCAGGAAGCCACTTGTAATATTCAAATGATGTACCTGGGACTCTAATTGCAATTTAAAGGTACAAATAGGTATAGCATATGCCATCGATGATCCGCCCATTTATTCTGGCATTGAGCATCCTAACAGTAGTCCTTAAAAGGATCACAGGAGGTCACTTAAAACACGCTCAAAGAAATTGTTAACCTGGCTCCACAAAAATTCTCTGGTGATGCACCGCATCTCCCCAACTGGCAAGCTGCATTGGATGACTATTTTTGGCAATGCAACACTCTCGCTGCATGCAAATGAAGCCCTGGGCTAAAAATGGTGCGGGCCTCATGACCGTTACAGCAGGCGAATGGCATGCAAGCTCTGCTTGACGACCATTGTGCACCAATAGTTAAAATTGGCCCCAATATATACTAAATATATTCAAAAAGGAGTTAGATGAAGTCCTTACTACTAGGGGAATCAAGGGGTATGGTGAGAAAGCAGGAATGGGGTACTGAAGTTGCATGTTCAGCCATGAACTCATTGAATGGCGGTGCAGGCTAGAAGGGCCGAATGGCCTACTCCTGCACCTATTTTCTATGTTTCTAAAATTCACTCCATGAATTGTTTGTATATAAAACAAAATTAACACACACTCCTGGAGTCATTTCAAAGTTGTAATATGCTCTTGTGGTTCAGATGACAATTATGACAATATCTGAATTTAGATTACTGCCTTGGAATCACTCCGAACCATTTATTATTATTCACTGTTTCTTTATTCTGTCTGTGTGGCACATGCACAAGCTATGAAGAGCAAAAGCCCTTTGCTATGGTTACTTAAGATAAGTACCAGTAATCTTTGACTCTAAGGAATACCTTCTGAGATTACATTTCTCTACAAAGCATGTAATCTGTTGAACACAGCAAGTGTCTCAACAGGTTACTCCAGTAGGGCTGGATGCTTTGGTAAACTGTTACATAAAAAAATATAAACAGGAAATGCATGTATTGCGTAAGCAGAGTATGTTAGGAAAGGGTAAGTTATTAAAATAAACTGTTTACTATATAGTCCACATAACCTGTTCATATATACCTGAAGTCAGTCTCAGATTAAGGGACATAGTATAATTGCTGCAGCAGTGCAGGGTCAGGATTATATTTATAAAAAAATAAAAAATAAAATTTTCATATGCTAGTCTCTGTAGCCCATGTGTGCACTTGTTATACCTAATTTGCATAACATACAATGCTAATAGAATTTAGACAACCATTGTACATCCAATGGAAACATTTTGTAATAATTAGCAGTTGATGTATTTCGAGGAAAGTCTAATAGGGATGAGTATTTTGAATGCCAAGTTCTCCATTTTATGGAAGAAAATATTTTTGTTGGGTATAAACCTGTTGTCTACATTGTGACTGGTGAATCTTTTCTTATTGTATAAGTCTATCTTCTTTTCTGATGGACTTTCATTTTCTTTTGTTAATTATATTGCATAAACTTCCCAATTACATTATATCAAACAGAATCCTGCACAAAAACGCCCAATCACATTGCAGCAATAGAATCCCAAGATACTGCCGCCATAACCGTTCCAATCCACAACGTCTCCCAATAAATAACATCATAAAGTAAATGCTAAAATAAATCTCAAACTTATGCATAAATAACTGTCCCCTCCTATTCCACAAACAATAGGTTAGTGCTTCTGGGCTGATGAACCCGAGGGTAAGAATTTTTTTTAAATCCATAGCACAGAGCATTAATCCAACTTCGTCTGTTATGTTTGACAGTTGCATGGTAAGTGCTTCGATGCTGGGGATGTTGGACTGATCGAGGACACTAATGTTGGTGTGTCTGTCCTCCCAGGGGATTTGCAGGATCTTGCGGAGACATCATTGGTAATTCTCCAGCGATTTGAGGCGTCTACTGTATATGGTCCACGTCTCTGAGCCATGCAAGAGGGCGGGTATCACTACAGCCCTATAGACCATAAGCTTGGTGCCAGATTTGAGGGCCTGATCTTCGAAAACTGCCACTGACTTCGAACTGACCACACTCGACCAGCTCTGTTGGGCGGGCCACATTGTTTGTATACCTGACACAAGACTCCCAAAGCAAGCGCTGTACTTGGAACTCCTTCCCCTGCAAGCGAGCCCCAGATGGGCAGAGGAAACGTTTCAAGGACACCTCAAAGCCTCCTTGATAAAATGCAACATTCCCACCGACACTAGGAGTCCCTGGCCGAAGAGCATCTGGGAGGACGCTGAGCACCTCGAGTCTCATCGCCGAGAGCATGCAGAAAGCAAGCGCAGGCAGCAGAAGGAGCGTGCGGCAAACCAGACTCCCCATCCACCCTTTCCTTCAACGACTGTCTGTCTCACCTGTGACCGAGACTGTAATTCCTATATTGGACTGTTCAGTCACCCAAGAACTCACTTTTAGAGTGGAAGCAAGTCTTCCTCGATTTCGAGGGACTGCCTATGATGATAAATGCAACTGGATGATTTACTTTTTACAAACCACCAATTTTGGACACACTGTATTTGTAATAGTTTTGAAATATGGCCTCGGGTGGGTTGTATATACAGGTTGACCTCTTATCCAGCACCCTCGGACTGGCCTGTGCCGGATAAGAGAATTTGCCGGATGACGGGAGGTCAGCATTTCGGGCCCAGCTTCCGTCGGCCCGGAGGCAGCGGGGAGAGGAGGAGCTGTGACAAGAGGCTGGACAACTTCTAAGGGTCTTTCGCGTTGCCCGACTATTTCTGCCCGCAGCGCGCCACGGCACAGCTTGACTGCACCTAGTTGGTGGACACGCAGGACAACCGGCGCACCGTGCTGCAACTCGACCCGCAGCTGGGCTACAGCGACAGAGTGCGTGTGTATGACCGGGCGGCCCAGGAGCGTGGCAGGCTGCTGCAGACCCTCCTTCCGCAACAACCGGCGCCCCGTCACCCTCGAGTCCTCCCGGGTCAGATCGCTGTCTCCTACCACACCGAGCCCAGCAGCACCTACCAAATGAAAAGCTATTGCCTCCCGCGGGAGCGGCCATGCGGCAACGACGGCTGCTTTGCCGATGTGCAGCGCTGCAACGGGTGGTGGAACTGCCCGCACGGCAAGGACGAGGAGAGCTGCACGGCCTGCCAGAAGGACGAGTACCCATGCGGAGTCACCAACGGCATGTGCTACTCTCCAGCAGACTGCTGCAACAACCAGAACTGCTCCGACGAGAAGAACTGCTTCTCCTGCCAGCTGGGGAACTTCCATTGCGGTACCAAGATCTGCATCTTCGAGCAGTGGTGGTGCGACGGGCAGGAGGATTGCCAGGACGAAGCTGGGCCCGAAATGCGGCCGGCCTCAGGACGCTGCACGCCGACCCGGCCTCCGAGGGAGCACCGGAAGCGGCGGGGAGAGGAGGAGTGGCCAGCCCCAGGACATAGCATGGGTCTCGACCCCCACCGGGAATGATGCCGGACGAGCGAGGTAGCTGGGTGAGAGTGCTGGATTTGAGCAGTTCAACCTGTACAGTATTTTTTTTTAATCTTCAGTTAAGTAGCCATTGCATAGGTGGTAAACTACAGTGTGTAAAAATAAGTACAGTAATTTGTAGTAAAAGCTATTGTATGGTCTTGCCATGATTAACAACATTTGATTTGTTTTAGGAGCCATCGCATTCAAATGGAGGTTAATGTAGTGTATAAAAGAATCTCTGCCAACCTGCTTAATGCCAATCCAGATTTAAACCACTTCTCCAGCTTTCCACTATGTAACAAGTCTTGTGCCTGATTCCTGTTTTGTAACAATCATTGCTAAAATAGTATTGTACATATTTAGTGGTTCTCAGTGAGAGAACTAAACCTGCACTTTGTAGTTGAGGGTTTTAAAAGCACTCCACTGCATTTCAATAATGCAAAGTATGAATAGTGACATTGTTCATTCTTGTAATAAATATACTACTATTTTAGCTATCATTGTAACAAGTCTGCCTGATTCACATTTTGTAACATAGTGGAAAGCTGGAGAAGAGGTTTAGATATGAGTTGCCCATTATCAGGCAGACAGAGTTTCTTTTATACAATTCTTGACCTCGATTTGATTGTGTTTGTTCCTTCTCTGCTTCTTACTGTTTTGTAAAGGAAAGTGAAAGAGACAATTTCCTATCCCTGACAATTCTTTTAGCTCTCAAACCTTTGATCAGCAAGGAAGTCGCTGGCAGAGGATTGTCAGACAGTATAATATAAAAATATTTGTAAATTATTGGGTATATTTCTTCCTCAGAGGAACATTTGTGTACACTTGGTTCTCTCTCCTCACTGCACCCACTCCCACTTGTGCTATAGGGGCCACCACAGGGGCTGATGCTGCTACTTATCTTCAAAATGTTGTGTCTGTCTAATTCTGGCAGTGAATGTCAGATATGGCGTCACTGACTGTATTACAAGAGTTCAGTGTCAGAGATCAATAGTTGCACACACTTAACCTGGTGTGTCTAGTTCTGCAGTAGAGTGCTTTATAATTAATGTGTTACTCATTTAATGTTCTACCTGTGAAGTAGCCCTTAATTTTTCAGTGATGCATGCCACTTAACTTCAGTTATGTCTTATAGCTGCACTTAGTTCCACAGCCAATTTTAATTGTCCATATTAGCCATAAAATAAAGACCAATTTTACATTAGTTTCCTGATTCTTGGCAGTTTCAACATTTCATTTACTTTAACATTCCAAACTGGAGATTCTAGTTCAGTTAAACTCTGCTGATTGTATAGTAGATAAAGGACACTACTTCATGTTGTACATGCCACGAGGAAAGAGGTTAAATTCCTGGTCTGTGCTGTGTTAATTAATCTGAGGAGTAGCTGGGATGTTACAATCGACCTCATCACCACTGTTGTAGGAGGAAAAATCAGCCCAGGTTCTCGCTCTTGATTGTTGTTCGTTAGTAAGCGGATGTCAAGTGAGGACAGACTTGGCTGTGGCTCTGACACCATCCTCTTCCACCGTCTTTCCTCCATTGTCTAGCTCAGTGGGATTGCCCTCACTCAGTTACCGGCCATCTCAAAGCTCTTTACAACCAATTAAGTGCCTTTGGAGTGTAGTCACTGTTGCAATGTGGGAAATGTGGCAGCCAATTTGTGCACAGCAAGCTCCCATAAATACCAATGTGATAAAGACCAGATAATCTGTTTTTGTTATTTTGGTTGAGGGATAAATACTGACCAGGACCCTGGAATATTTCCCCTGCTCATCTCCCCTGCTCCTCTTCGAAATCGTGCTATGGGATCATTTACGTCCACGCGAGAGGGCAAACTGAGCCTCGGTTTAATGTCTCATCCGAAAGACGACAGTGTAGCACTCCTTCAGTGCTGCACTGGAGTGGCCGTCTAGATTTTATTGTGACATATCCAATGATAGCCATAGCATCTCTAGTAATGGCTTCTCTTCCCGCCCCCATATCATTACCGCTGGTGTCTCCCAAGGATCTATCTGGCCCCCTCTTCCTCATCCACATGCTGCGATGAGCCGCAGTTTCCTCCAGTTGACCATTGGGAAGATTGAAGCCACCGTTTTCAGCCCTCACCACAAATAGTACACATGCCATCGATTCCATCCCATCTCAGGCAGAACCAGATGTTTACAGTCTCTGCGTCCTATTTGACCCCAAGTTGAACTAACGACCCCATATGCTGTGGCTCAGTGAGTAGCACCATTCCTCCGAGTCAGAAGGTTGTGGGTTCAAGCTCCACTCTGGAGACTTGATCACAAAATATCTAGACTGACACTCCAGTGCAGTACTGAGGGAGTGCTGCACTGTCGGAGGTGTCTTTCGGATGAGACATTAAACCGAGGCTCTGTTTGCTCTTTTGGGTAGACATAAATGATTCCATGGCACTATTTCAAAGAGGAGCAGGGGAGATATTCTGTTTAGCCCTCAACCAACATAACAAAAACAGATTATCTGGTCATTATCACATTGATATTTATGGGAGCTTGCAGTGCGCAAATTGGCTGCCGCATTTCCCACATTGCAACAGTGACTACACTCTTTAAAAAAAAAATACATAATTGTCTGTAAAGAGCTTTTGAGATATCCGGTGGTCTTGAAAGGCGCTATATAAATCCAAGTCTTTTTCTTTATCACAAAGACTGCCTCCTTTCACCTCTAACATCACCTGCATCAGCCCATGTTCCACTGAAATCCTAATCAATGCCTTTGTCACCTCCAGACTTGGCTATTCCAATACTTTCCTGGCCAGCTGCTCATTCTCCACCCTCTAAACTTCAACTTATTAAAAACTCTGTTGCCTGTATCCTATCCCGCACCAAGTTCTGCTCACTCATCACCCCTTTCATTGCTGACCTAAAATGGCTCCTGATCCCTACAAAGTCTCAAATTTAACATATTCACATTCGTGTTTAAATCCTTTCATGGCTTTGCCCTCCTTATCCCCTTCATATCTCTAACCTCCTACAGTCCTCTCCCAAACTCTCCATTCCTCTGACTGTAGCCTTTTGTGCATCCTTTATCCCTTCGTCCCACAATTGTTTGCTGTCCATGCTCCACACTCTGGATTTCGCTCCTTTTAAGGCCTTCCTTAAAACCCATTTCTTGATCAAACTAATGGTCACCCTTCCTAATAGCTCCATCTTCCTCCTGCCGTCCATTTTTGTCTGATTATGCCTCCATGAATCACCTTGAGATGTTTTTCTAAGTTAATGGCACAATAAAAATGCAAGTTTTTGTTCTTGTCGTAAATCAGATTGATTCAATATTGCGTGAACTACGTAATATGACTGATGTGAAAAATATAGGCCTCAGTGGACAAGAATGGATCTATTAAGAGAAAAATGTACAGTGATTCAGCTGGCTTTGTGTCTATCAGGCAATTTTGTATTTCACATAAAAATAGAAAGTTGGTTATATACTGAAAATAATCATAAGTTCCTTGTATATGAGCTTGGAGAACTTCTTCATACTTTTATTGTTCTGTGCTTTCAAACACTTCTTTGTAAAGAGAGTAGATAAGCTCACATGAAAGATTTCCGCATAAACTTTCAGTCAGTGGCAGTCACAGAGGCATACTTAAAATTACTATAGGAAGCAACTTATTTCATTCCATTTGTAATGATCTGACGGAGAATGCTGAAAGTGGAGCCCGAGGGGAAGTTCAAAATTGAATGTCTTTTAATTTTAAAGTCCAGTGCTGCAATTTTATACAGTAGGTAACAGGCCGCTGTACAGGTTGTGGAAAATGGCTTGGAGATTTGTGTTTAATATCAGATCCATACCTGTGCAGGATAGTAGGAGAGTTATATCTATAACAACACTTTACATTTGTATAGTACCACAACTGTACAGATGTGTCTCAGAACACTTTATAGGGCAGTAGATAACAAATGGACACTATGCAGGATGAAGAGAAACAAAAGGGTGGTTAGGGGAGGGTATAAACATTCTGAGGGGGAGGCCCTTGAGACTTTCAAAGTCATGGTAGGAGGTAGAAAGGCAGATATAATTAGTGAGAGTTCCAGAGGGCGGAAACTAATAGCTGAAGGAGTGGCTGACTATGTTCGAGTGGAGGGAATATGGAATGAGAAGTAAGATGGTATTAGAGAATTAGAAGTTCTGTGTAGGAACATATGGTTGAAGGAGATTATCAAGATAGTGAAGGGCAAAGCTATGGAAGGATTTGAAAGGGAGCTAGTGAAACAAACTTGAGGTGGGGAGCTAGTGAAGGCTGGGCCGATGGGTGTATGGACCTTGTATAATTAAACAAATGTGCATTTTGTACTCAACAATATTATTCAGCTTCAAGCTATTTTATTTGAGTACAGCAATCCTGTTTTGACATGTAGGAAAATGATACCTGCTGCTCATTATTTGATTAGCAGGTTTACTAGGGTTAGGAAATCGATGTGGGATTTCATAAATGTATTTTGTCGTCTCCAACCTTGCATCACAGCATGTACCATCCCCTACTCTCTCTCTGGCTTGCTGATTGTTCTCCGCTCCATCAGCGGCAATCCTTTAGTCACTCTCTCTTTCCCTTGCTCTCTCCTTAAACCACCCTTCCTCACTACTTTTATCACTTTCTACAAAATAAAAATCTATCTATCCAGCTTGTTTTCATTCTCCCTTAATTTTTCTTGATGTCCTTTTTCTTATTGTTAAGCGGCTGAGACTCCCATGTGAGGTGTAGCACAAATATATATTGTAGCCAAATTGTACTATAGAATATTGTAAAATATCCTGTATCCTGAGAGAATAATTGTTTGACAGTTTAAAAAAAATCTTTTTAATGTATTCATTACAATTTAGATTTTTTTTTCCCAATCCCTCAATTAAGATTTATTTTATTATTTTCTTCTCCCATTCCGTACTGTTAGGTTTTACTGCCCCGAACACCACCCTGTGTCTGAAGGGGCAGATGACATTTTGCACCCAGCATTCTCTCTCCAATTTTCAAGTGGCCATAATGGGATGTAAGCTTTGTTTATATTTTAAAATACAGAATCATACAGTACAGAAGGAGGCCATTCGACCCACTGTATCTGTGCCGGCTCTCAAAGACCTACCAATTAGTCCCACTCCACTGCTCTTTCCCCATAGCCCTGCCCATTTTTCCTTTTTAAGTATAGAAATGAATATATATGTATTTTTTTCCCTTTTCGTCTAGAGCAACAGTTTGTTCTCTCTTGGCACCTGCCCCTAACAGCATAGCTGGGATTAGGAACTCATTGCATGTGAAATCGTAGATGTGCACCTATTATGGTAGTGTTGCCTGGAAGCCATTTAATTTTTAGAATTTAAATGTATACTGTTAAATATTATAAAATAAGATTAGGAAAAAAATAGTGCAGAAATTATTCAGCAGCATAGATTTCAGAGTATATCTCACAGAAGCCTTACAAACTGAAATTTCAAATATCCAGCATAGTATTTCTTGTTTTAAGAAACAAATGTTGAGATCTGACTCCTTTCCTTAATCATCCAGCTCCTTACTTGTGACAACCAAGGTTCCACTGATGATAGCAACATCATAACTTCTTGTTTACCCATACAGCTTCTTGTTTGCCACCTTTTTCAATGTTCTGCACCTTCCATCTATTTACTGCAAGGTTGTTAATCAGATGAGATCCACCTCCCACCTGAAAGATTTCTTCAAATCTACCTGATGGTCTGGGAGGTTCGGCGACTTGCAGTCCTGGGCCTCGTACGCGAAGGCCTGTGAACTTGGGCGTTTTTCACCTGTCCCTGGGATCATGCGGGCCGGCCCAACCAATCCAAGTAGGGGCATTCTGGTAGTGAGTTCCATATGTATGGAATCACCATAAGTATGAATGGTAATGCAGCAAAAAATACACACACATTTAAAATTAATTTTGAAAAAAAAATAACTTAAAATTAATCAAAATGGAATTGAATTTAAAAAAATTTTAATTAAAAAATAAATTTACATATTTTAAAGAGTCTATAAATAAACTTAACTTATTTAACAGGATTTAAATTGTTTAAATTATTGAAAATATTTTATTTTTCTGTCCTTCAAAAGTCTTACGCAGCATTACGCCTGCTTTTATCAGTTGTAAGAATTTCACGGGGCAGAAGTTGGGCAAGTAGCCCAACTGTCTGCCCGCGGAGGCCTATTACTTCCAGATGCGTACGATCTGTCAAGAGGAAGATCGCAAGTTCCGGGTTTAGGTGTAGGCGCCTCGCATGCCTAAACGTGGACCTTGTGGGGCCCCTATGGGCACATGCGCACCTTGTATGCGCCCTTAGGGGCTGCGTATTCAGGGCCATGATCTTGATAGAATAAAGGCCCGTCTGTACATTGAACCATTCTGACATATTTTCTTCAACTCTTAGGCAAGTCTTTGTTCCTCTGTACCTCTCTCTTATCAACATGTTTATTTTTCCAGCTACTCCATTGAGCTCCAGCAACTTCCAGGCACTACCTCTCCCCACTAAATCATACGCTTAAAGTCCACAAAATACACACTATATTTACAGTCCATTTCAGTCAGCTGCTTGCACATGAAGATTTGGTCAGCACGCTCTCCTCCTCTTCTGAAGGCCTTCATCTGGTTGTCCCAATTTCCTACTCTGAGACATTCTAGCAAATATCTTCCTTGGCACACTTAGCAGACCAACAGCTCGAGAGTGTTTGCACTCCTTCCTGTCTAGCGACGTATGAAAATAAATCATTGCTGTCAGTTTCCAAACTTGAAGTATTTAACTTCATTCTGGATGATGCAGTGACGTTTTTTAACTACCAGAGGTGCCTTTCTAACTCTTATCTCTTTCCCCCTCCCCCCCCCCCTCACCTTGGTAAGTTCTTCATCCATCCGTTCTACCCAAGCCTGATGCTTTTCATCGCTTCATTGATCTTACTACCCATTCTACTTTCTCCAGGAAAACTTGTATCTCCAATTATTTTGCTAACTTATCCAGCTCTCCATTTAGCCTGGCCATTATTTTGTCATGGTGTGAGTTATAGAATTATGCTGTTCATGATTTCCTGAAATTATTGTTGTTAGACATGCAAAATTTGCGTTTTATTTTCTGTTCAGTTTTCAGTGGTTCCAAGCTAATGATCTTTCTACTGGTCTCATTACCAGGTACAGTTCCTTGCTCTTCTGGGTCCTTCAGCGCATTAACAATTTGTGCTGCCAATGCTACTTAGCAGTGCTCCTGTAGCAATACAAAGTAGCACTTGCTCTTGGTCAGTGTACACACTGCATATCATTTTTAGTATTATAGATTGGAATATTTCCTTGTATCACAAATACCAGACCTTTGCTATGAACTGTGTTGCCTTGTTTGAAGTGACAAACCACTGTTGTCTTCAAAAGACTTGCCCAGTGTGATCTTCAGTGCTAACAGCATCTCATAATTGAATCATTTATACATCCTTCCACATAATGCATAAAATCAAAAACTGGAATAAGTTATGGACACCTGAGATAACTATCTCTCATTGAAGCTTTGCTTTTGTATCTCGTGCTGGTATTCAAATTATTTTACTTGTGTTGCAGCTTTTCATCATATAAATATGTGTATACAAGATTTGAGTGAATTTGCATTACTGAAATTTTGATCTGCATAAATAGTTCCAGCTGAGTAAATAAAATGATGGGCACATCTTGCCAAACAATTTTTTAAAAAGTCTTAACATGCCTTTCTGAAATTAGAATATTCCCTCATGACTTCAAATTATTACTCGGCTGACCAAGTGGATTTTAATGTGCACTTGTCCTTGAAATGGTCACCATTCACACCAGTCAGCAGCATCACAAATCTGCTGCATAACTACGAAGTGATTGATATGTTTTTTTTAAAACAAGTTGTCATTCTTGCAAAATACAGAAAGCACCCTCTATTCAAAGTGCTAGTTGGGAAAGGATTGTAGCTGCACAGTTTTTGAAGCCCATATTTCACCCCACTATAAAGTGGCAACATCCAGAATCCTCAGAGTTGCAACAGGTTCACTCAGAGTTGGTTTCCCTAAAATAAAAGCATTTTATGCTCATGATTAATGATCTAGACATTGGCCAACTAGGCCAAACTAATTGTGAACAATCAATAGACAAACACCTTTGTTATTGCCATCTTGCAATACTACTTTCTCTCTTGCCTATTAAACCTGAAGTATGCTATGCACTAATATCCTGTATTGGTAATGGTCATTAAGGTACCTAATGTAAACCATGTCTTATTGTACTGCTTTGTTCTGTTACATGATATAAAAATATAGAGATGTAGAGCAATACCAATAGTTTTTTTGGATATCTTCTAAGTTATTCTAATAATTCTCTGAATATATGAGAAGGTAAAGGCTCAAAGGCTTTAGCACAACTCTATCCATTCCACAATCCCATAAACACACACAAATTGTATGAGTTTTGGCAGTTGCACAGCCTGACTGCTCCCAGTTTCACAAATTAGAATCCTCCTTTCTTATTTGCATTACCGAGATAAAAGCTGGTCTCAAATCCCACTCCTACTAATGTGCATTAACATTCCCACCTTCACCCCACTTCCAGCATTCGTGGTGTTTGTCCTCAAATTCAGTTATGCGTCTTGGTCATCGCTGCCGCAGAAAAAATGGGATTCCTTTAGACGTGTAGCTAGCTGAAGCCACTCTTAAATTGGATCTTCTGTGAAACTGCTTTTACATCGCATGAGAGCCATGCTGGTCCCAGGGTTTCCAGGTCCCTGGTCCTGGCAGTTTTAGATTTGGTTAGTAGCCAGCAACACGACGCCTGTAGCACTAACACCCCACTGACAGCAATTTTAAAAGCCCTTCAGGAGCCTAAGTGTCTGAAGCCATTTCAAATCTGATTTGCCCTGTCCATCTAAAACATAAAATATAGATATTGCCCTATTTTATCAGGTAGGTAATAGTTAATGTCAAGCTCGGAAGAATAATATTTCCTCTGGTGTTTTTGTTTCTCGACCTTTTGAATGCTGATCTTTTGGGGTGATTTTAACCCTACTCATTCACCTGGCGGGTGGGCAGTTAAAATCGCCTTGGCTCTTACCTGTCTGAAAGCAGCTATTATCACATCTGCAATTTTAAGCAGGCTTGTTGGCTCTGAGCAGGCAGTGAGGAATCGTGCCCGGAATGAACAGGGTCCTTCTTTACATCTGCGTGTTGTGGCTTGATGACATCATTGAAACCCGACTGTAATTTTAACTCAGTCCTGAGCGGGGAATCCACCTGGAGTTATAATTGGGTCACAAAACCTTCCATCAAATTTCCATAATCGATTCATATGATGTAATGTAAAATATTGATGTAAAATGTTCAGTCCAGAACAAAGAACTCTGTGCTTTTCATTTATTCAAAATTCTGTCCCATTTGTGAGGACTTTAATTTTGCTGATTTCAAAAATGTAATTGAACCAAAATTAATAACTTTGAGATGAAATTGCCGTGTGTGGTGCATAGGTGTTTCATCTTGGATGTGATGTCAAAATCCAGACTGATGAGATGGAAGTTGCCTCAATTTATCTTCAATTAAGTATTGAATGGACATCGGTATCAAGAGCTGCCCACTGAAGGGACCAATGTGAAATGATTTTGTGCAGTTTCAGTCTAAGTTTCTAGTTTGATAGCACAAAATTAGCCATAAGTTTTAAAAATCTAATTTGGAGACTGCAGAATCGCTAGTGTAGGAAATAGAAAATTATCATACTGTTGTAGTAGGGAGTACACTTGCTGAGGCACATTGTTGGTGGCGGGAGGTCTGTACATTTGGAAAATGGGAAGTGCTTTGGTACACTTGAATTCTGCTGTGTAATTATTGAATGGACATCAGTATCAAGAGCTATCCACTGAACTAGGTGTGTAGCAGAAGGTTTTTGTTTAAAAAGACCCTTGTTTTGGACCTCTCCAAGAAACAATGAACTTGCATAAGCCCAAGTGAGAGCAGTCCTGTTGTATCTCAGGGTATGAATCAAACTTTGTCCCCAAGAGTTGGTAAATTTTTTTTCTTATTTTTCTCACAGGAAGTTGGAAGTGATGAAGATCGTAGATTACAACAGAGGTGAGTGTGCAGAATGTTAGAACTGTATTTCGTCATATGAATAGTATTCTATGTATTGATATTTGCAGCTTATAATTTTCACTTCAAGAAATGCTCAAAAGATTGTTGCTAAGCCGAAAATAATAAGTTTGAAAGTTTTGTTTCAAATCATTCAAATCATCTTCTGCACTCTATCACCTGTAGTCTGACCAACAGAGTTATTTTCATAACTCTTGTCAAAAATTGACAGCTAGCAATTGCTGGGAAGACTCAACCTACAGATTTCTTTCCCTTTGAGGTGAGGAACGACCAGGTTTCCCCTGATCGATTAAGTTCACAAACCAGCCATGCAGGAGATTGTGAATGTAAATCCGCAACCCATAATTAAAACAGTGTTCCTTTTTAATTTCAGAGAAAAATAGATGTTATTGTGGAGCCCCCATAAAAACTGGTAAAAATATTAGAAAATTGTGAACTAACTTGGGACGAAGAGTTGCAATTTATATTTCTTGGATAACTTGCATCCAATTTATCCAACCATTTATCATTTTAAACACTTCTAGCATATCCTATTTTAGTCTTCTCTTTTCAAAGGAGAAAAGATTCCGGGTAGTCAATGTTTCCTCATACGTCATTTCCTTAAATTCTGGATCAACTGTGCAGCCCTTCGCTGTACCTCCTCCAATAACTCTGTGTATCCTTTTTGAAATAGGGTGACCAAAGCTGCACACAGCACTTCAGATGTGGTCGCACCAGGACAGTTTTAAAATGTCCTCTCTGTATTAGTATATTTTACCCCTTCCTGTGCTTTTCAACATTATATTTGTTTTTTAGCAGCCTGTGAATATTGTGCTGATGGTTTTAAAACTTCAAGATCTTTCTCCTGCTCCGATTCCTCAAATACATTCTCACTTAACACACATTTCACATCAACATTCCCTCTAACAGACCTTATAACATTACATTTCCCTGTGTTAAATTGCATCTGCCATTTCTCCCCTCGCTGATCAAGCTTGTCAAGATCTTTTTGAATTTGTTTGCATTGACATTCATCATTTGCCACTGCACCTAATTCAATATTGTCTGCAACTTTGGACACAATTCCTTTCTCCAAATCATTTATAAAAATTATAAACATCAACGGCACCAGCACTGAATCTTGTGGCAATTCTCTGGTTAAATGGCTGTCCACCAGATACTTGCCCGTGCACTACTGCTTATTGTTATCTACCAACCATTTGCCATTTGCCAATCCATTTTACGATATCCCCATCTATCCCATGGGCTTGCACCTTATGTAGTAACATATTGGGCCCAAGTTTCCACATGATTTGCGCCTGATTTTTAGGAGCAACTGGTGGAGAACGGACTATCTTAGAAATCGCAATTCTCCACATTTTTTTTTCTGCAGTTCTAGTGAGGTAGAACAGTTCTACTTTAGAACAGAATTTTTTCTTCAAAAGGGGGCGCGTCCGGCCACTGTCGCCTGATTTGAAAGTTTCCACAGTGAAAACGTACTCCAAACTAAAGTAGAATGGAGCAAGTGAAGATTTTTGTCGAACTGAAAAAACCTGTTCTACGCATTAAAAAATCAGGCGCAGGTTACAAATTAGGCGTCCAGAACGAGGGGGGGGGGGGGGAAGGGAACTCATTAAATTCTACAATCAATCTTTCTTTATACTTCTATAAATATTACACAAATAAATCCAACCTGAATAAACATTTTTAAGCCAAGAAAAGATTAAATAAACCATCTTCCTACCTGTGTGAAAGTGCTTCAGCCATCGTTCGAAGGAAATCGCCGTTTGTTGCCGCGCAGGGGAGGGAGGGGAAGGAGACAGCGGCTTGTTGCCGCGCAGGGGAGGGAGGGGAAGGAGACAGCGGCTTGTTGCCGCGCAAGGGAGGGTGGGGAAGGAGACAGCGGCGTGTTGCCACACAGGGGAGGGAGGGGAAGGAGACAGCGGCTTGTTGCTGCGCAGGGGAGGGAGGGGAAGGAGACAGCGGCTTGTTGCCGTGCAGGGGAGGGAGGGGAAGGTGACAGCGGCTTGTTGCCGCGCAGGGGAGGGAGGGGAAGGAGACAGCGGCTTGTTGCCGTGGAGGGAGGGGAAGGAGACAGCGGCTTGTTGCCACGCAGGGGAGGGAGGGGAAGGAGACAGAGGCTTGTTGCCGCGGAGGGGAGGGGAGGGGAAGGAGATAGCGGCTTGTTGCCGCGGAGGGGAGGGGAGGGGAAGGAGACAGCGGCTTGTTGCCGCGGAGGGGAGGGAGGGGAAGGAGACAGTGAGAAGGGAAGCCTCAGTGCTGATGTGCTGATGGCAATGTGGTTTTATTAAAAAATGTTCAAAAATTAAACAGCTACAAAGAACTACAAAAATGACCGAGTGCCAATGTTTTTTTTCCACACTGAGCATGCGCAGGAAAAAACTTAATTTAAATAGTACCCGCCCCCTCCCACTTACAAAATCGGCGCGAGTGTAGGCTCCGCCCCCCTGGGCGCCGCGCCAAACAGACAAGGAGCTGCAAAGCGCTCGAGAATAGCGCGTTTTTTTTCTGGAGGGGCGCCCGTTTTTTATCCTGTGGAAACTTGGGCCCATTATATGGGAAAGAATCAAATGTCTTCCTAAAATCCAGGTAGATAACATCCACTGCCTCCCCTATTCGGTTGATCATCTGAAAGAAAGCTTGTATATATTCAGTTTGAATAGTTGCGTTTAATGAGAAGTTGTATAAAAGTCCTGCTAGTAATGGGTTTCCTTCTGTGATGTATGATTCTCTCCTCAGTTTTATGGGGGATTGCATATTTAAAATTTAAAGAAATCCTACAATTAATTATAATTAAATGTTGTCTGGAGTAGAGGTTTGATGATTGAGTCACTTTTTATGCAACTTTATTGCTATGCACACATTTGAAATGGCTTTGTGGATAGGAGAGGACGAGCAGTTTCAGCAGTATTGCCAGACTTGTGATGTAAACCAGGTAAATGGTCATACTTATGGTATAAATCCTTCAGCACAATGTCATTACCTTTGCACCTCAACGTTCCTGTCATTTATTTCTGTAATCTCTTATTAACTTACACTTGGGATTCTGTTTGCTGGTATGCAACATATTATCTGCATACAGATTTATCTGTTCATCTAGAAGAAAAATCTGAATTGACTAATCCATTTGTACTATCAAACTAGCATTATTTCCATCATGTATGTACTTTTTTTTAGCTGGTTCCATTAATTGTGCTGTGCGAGAAAGTGATTTTTATTTTTTATGCATGATTTGGAGCATATATAACAAATGACTACATTTATTTGCATCTCTAATTTAGTGTTGTGAATGTTGACCAGTTTAAAATCTCGAATCTTTTGTTTTTAATTCCTAGACTGCTGATTACATTTTGCCATTTTTAGATCCTTCAGCATCACACTCAATTTCTTGGGTCAATTTGGCAAGATACTGAAAGGTGACCTGAATCAATGGATGTAAATTCCACCAATCACTAAATTACACTTTTATCCCATGCAGACAATTTGACATCTTGGGCTAGATTTTTGACAGGTTTGCGACTTTTTTTGCCTGGGTGAAGTGCCAAAACGACTTTTTTTTTAAGCACTAAACAAGTTGTGCAACATTTTGCGCCCGAGCGGAAATTTTGGCAGTGGTTTTGCGGCGGCGCTAAAACTTAATGCCAACCCAATGTTTTCACCGTTTGGGTTACATCAATCGCCCCGGGTGGAAAATTCAGTGATATCACCCGATTTACCGTCCACCCAGGAACCTGACAGAAAAAAAACTCAATCGGACCCAGGGTGCACCCGGGGTTAATGGCGCCATCTTGAAAACAGAGCAGAAGTTCAGTGCATAAAAGGATTTGAAGAAGGCGGCTGCATTTTGCACAGTGAAGTTTTATGCGAGTTTATAGTTTGTTTTAAAGGATATTTAAGGACATGTTTAAAAAATGGGGGCTATACTATGTTAGCTATTATTCCTGGCTGCTTTTTCTATGTAGCATCGAGCTGGAAGAAGGCTTATTGATGAGCATTTTGAGCGTATTCGAAGAGTCGCAGACATATGGGGAGGAGGCCTAACCCACCACGAGTTTACAGGCAACAGCACTCATACCTGCAGCTCTCTGAGGCACAGTGCATTAGAAGGCTGCTTCTGAAAAGAGGTCACAGAGATATGCCAGCTCATAAAGGCAGACCTACAGCCTACCAGCGGCAACAGAACTGCACTGTACTGCACTGCTCGTCGAGGTGAAGGTGACTGCGGCACTTGCCTTCTATGCCTCTGGCTCCTTTCAGACATCAGCAGGGGACGTATGCTCCATCTCGCAGTATGCTACATATTGCTGCATTTGGCAGGTGACTACTGCACTGTACGCACTCAGGATGAACTTCATTAACTTTCCAATAACCAAGCAGGCACAGAATGAGAGGGCTGTAGGTTTTGGACGAATTGCTGCCATTGACTACACACATCGCCCTGCGAACACCTTTACTGAATCCAGAGGTTTACCGAAACCGAAAGGGATTCCAATCCATGACCGTACAGATCATCTGAGACCATATTCAGCGCATTATGACAGTCAATGTCCAATATCCAGGAAGCATCCATGATGCTTTCAGTTTGCGTGAGAGCAGTGTCTCATGCCTGTTCGAGCGTCAACCACAAGGCCAGAGCTGGATGCTGGGGGACAAAGGTTACGGCCTCTCCACCTGGCTTATACTCCCCTTCTGGAACCCTCAGACAGAAGCCGATCATCGCTTTAATGAGAGCCATATAGTCAAACGCACATCGGCGAACAGACAATTGGAGTGCTCAAGCAGTGCTTCCGATGCCAGGGCAACTGTGGAGGCTGCCTGCAATACTCTCCTCAGCATGTCTCTCAGTTCATTGTGGTGCGCTGCATGCTACACAATTTAGCCATCATGAGGGGACAGGATTTGTCAATGGGGACTGCAGGGCCACCTCAGGGGAGAGGGGATTGGAGGATGAGGAGCCTGGCCAAAGAACCCATGCCGCCGCCACCACCACGGGAGGCCTCGTGCAGCTTTCGCCACTGCAAAAAGCCTTGCGTCAGCAGCTCATAATTCAACGCTTTGCTTGAGGAGTGAACGGCTCGTTTGACGACACCAGTGTTCCTGACGACTACGTGTGCGGGAAGTGTATCCGCCTCTAGCTCCTGACGGACCGCGTTGCGGAGTTGGAGCTGAGGGTGGATTCACTCTGGAGCATCCACGATGATGAGAATGACGTGAGTAGCACGTGTAGCGAGTTGGTCGTACTGCAGGGAAAGGGTCCACAGCCAGATAGGGAATGGAAGACCAGCAGGAAGAGCAGTGCAAGGAAGGTAGTGCAGGGGTCCCCCTGTGGTCATCCCCCTGCAAAACAGATACACTGCTTTGGGTACTGGTGAGGGGGATGACTCATCAGGGGAGGGCAGCAGCAGCCAAGTTCATGGCACCGTGGCTGGCTCTGTTGCACAGGAGGGCAGGAAAAAGAGTGGGAGAGCGATAGTGATAGGGGATTCAATTGTAAGGGGAATAAATGGGCATTTCTGCCGCCGCAACCGAGATTCCAGGATGGTATGTTGCCTCCCTGGTGCAAGGGTCAAAGATGTCTCGGAGCAGGTGCAGGACATTCTAAAAAGGGAGGGAGAACAGCCAGTTGTCGTGGTGCACATTGGTATCAACGACATAGGTAAAAAAAAAAAAGGGATGAGGTCCTACGAAACGAATTTTAGGAGCTAAATTAAAAAGTAGGACCTCAAAAGTAGTAATCTCGGGATTGTTACCAGTGCCACGTGCTAGTCAGAGTAGGAATCGCAGGATAGCGCAGATGAATACGTGGCTTGAGCAGTGGTGCAGCAGGGAGGGATTCAAATTCCTGGGGCATTGGAACCGGTTCTGGGGGAGGTGGGACCAGTACAAACCGGACGGTCTGCACCTGGGCAGGACCGGAACCAATGTCCTCGGGGGAGTGTTTGCTAGTGCTGTTGGGGAGGATTAAACTAATATGGCAGGGGGATGGGAACCAATGCAGGGAGACAGAGGGAAACAAAAAGGAGACAAAAGCAAAAGACAGAAAGGAGATGAGGAAAAGTGGAGGGCAGAGAAACCCAAGGCAAAGAACAAAAAGGGCCAATGTACAGCAAAATTCTAAAAGGACAAAGGGTGTTAAAAAAACAAGCCTGAACGCTTTGTGTCTTAATGCAAGGAGTATCCGTAATAAGGTGGATAAATTAACTGTGCAAATAGATGTTAACAAATATGATGTGATTGGGATTACAGAAATATGGCTCCAGGATGATCAGGGCTGGGAACTCAACATCCAGGGGTATTCAACATTCAGGAAGGATAGAATAAAAGGAAAAGGAGGTGGGGTAGCATTGCTGGTTAAGGAGGAGATTAATGCAATAGTTAGGAAGAACATTAGCTTGGATGGTGTGGAATCTATATGGGTAGAGCTGCAGAACACCAAAGGGTAAAAAACGTTAGTGGGAGTTGTGTACAGACCTCAACAGTAGTAGTGATGTTGGGGAGGGCATCAAACAGGAAATTAGGGGTGCATGCAATAAAGGTGCAGCAGTTATAATGGATGACTTTAATATGCACATAGATTGGGCTAACCAAACTGGAAGCAAGACGGTGGAGGAGGATTTTCTCGAGTGCATGAGGGATGGTTTTCTTGACCAATATGTCGAGGAACCAACGAGGGGGGAGGCCATCTTCGACAGGGTGTTGTGTAATGAGAGAGGATTAATTAGCAATCTCGATGTGCGAGGCCCCTTGGGGAAGAGTGACCATAATATGGTGGAATTCTGCATTAGGATGGAGAATGAAACCGTTAATTCAGAGACCATGGTCCAGAACTTAAAGAAGGGTAACTTTGAAGGTATGAGGCGTGAATTGGCTAGGATAGATTGGCGAATGATATTTAAGGGGTTGACTGTGGATGGGCAATGGCAGACATTTAAAGACCGCATGGATGAACTACAACAATTGTACATCCCTGTCTGGCGTAAAAATAAAAAAGGGAAGGTGGCTCAACCGTGGCTATCAAGGGAAATCAGGGATAGTATTAAAGCCAAGGAAGTGGCATACAAATTGGCCAGAAATAGCAGTGAACCCGGGGACTGGGAGAAATTTAGAACTCAGCAGAGGAGGACAAAGGGTTTGATTAGGGCAGGGAAAATGGAGTACAAGAAGAAGCTTGCAGGGAACATTAAGACAGATTGAAAACGTTTCTATAGATATGTAAAGAGAAAAAGGTTAGTAAAGACAAACGTAGGTCCCCTGCAGTCAGAATCAGGGGAAGTCATAAACGGGGAACAAAGTAATGGTGGACCAATTAAACAAGTACTTTGGTTCGGTATTCACTAAGGAGGACACTAACAACCTTCGGATATAAAAGGGGTTAGAGGGTCTAGTAAGGAGGAGGAACTGAGGGAAATCCTTATTAGTCGGGAAATTGTGTTGGGGAAATTGATGGGATTAAAGGCCGACAAATCCCCAGGGCCTGATGGACTGCATCCCAGAGTACTTAAGGAGGTGGCCTTGGAAATAGCGGATGCATTGACAGTCATTTTCCAACATTCCATAGACTCTGGATCAGTTCCTATCGAGTGGAGGGTAGCCAATGTAACCCCACTTTTTAAAAAAGGGGGGAGAGAGAAAACGGGGAATTATAGACCGGTCAGCCTGACATCGGTTGGGTAAAATGATGGAATCAATTATTAAGGATGTCATAGCAGCGCATTTGGAAAGAGGTGACATGATAGGTCCAAGTCAGCATGGATTTGTGAAAGGGAAATCATGCTTGACAAATCTTCTGGAATTTTTTGAGGATGTTTCCAGTAGAGTGGACAAGGAAGAACCAGTTGATGTGGTATATTTGGACTTTCAGCAGGCTTTCGACAAGGTCCCACACAAGAGATTAATGTGCAAAGTTAAAGCACATGGGATTGGGGGTAGTGTGCTGACATGGATTGTGAACTGGTTGTCAGACAGGAAGCAAAGAGTAGGAGTAAATGGGGATTTTTCAGAATGGCAGGCAGTGACTAGTGGGGTACCGCAAGGTTCTGTGCTGGGGCCCCAGCTGTTTACAATGTACATTAATGATTTAGACGAGGGGATTAAATGTAGTATCTCCAAATTTGCGGATGACACTTAAGTTGGGTGGCAGTGTGAGCTGCGAAGAGGATGCTATGAGGCTGCAGAGCGACTTGGATAGGTTAGGTGAGTGGGCAAATGCATGGCAGATGAAGTATAATGTGGATAAATGTGAGGTTATCCACTTTGGTGGTTAAAAACAGAGAGACAGACTATTATCTGAATGGTGACAGATTAGGAAAAGGGGAGGTGCAACGAGGCCTGGGTGTCATGGTACATCAGTCATTGAAGGTTGGCATGCAGGTACAGCAGGCGGTTAAGAAAGCAAATGGCATGTTGGCCTTCATAGCGAGGGGATTTGAGTACAGGGGCAAGGAGGTGTTGCTACAGTTGTACAGGGCCTTGGTGAGGCCACACCTGGAGTATTGTGTACGGTTTTGGTCTCCTAACCTGAGGAAGGACATTCTTGCTATTGAGGGAGTGCAGCGAAGGTTCACCAGACTGATTCCCGGGATGGCGGGACTGACCTATCAAGAAAGACTGGATCAACTGGGCTTTTATTCACTGGAGTTCAGAAGAATGAGAGGGGACCTCATAGAAACGTTTAAAATTCTGATGGGTTTCGACAGGTTAGATGCAGGAAGAATGTTCCCAATGTTGGGGAAGTCCAGAACCAGGGGACACAGTCTTAAGGATAAGGGGTAAGCCATTTAGGACCGAGATGAGGAGAAACTTCTTCACCCAGAGAGTGGTGAACCTGTGGAATTCTCTACCACAGAAAGTTGTTGAGGCCAATTCACTAAATATATTCAAAAAGGAGTTAGATAAAGTCCTTACTACTAGGGGGATCAAGGGGTATGGCGAGAAAGCAGGAATGGGGTACTGAAGTTGCATGTTCAGCCATGAACTCATTGAATGGTGGTGCAGGCTAGAAGGGCCGAATGGCCTACTCCTGCACCTATTTTCTATGTTTCTATGTTGCTTGGCCACTCTCTCCCACTATGTTGACTATTCTAACTCTTCTGCAAATGAGACACTACACAGGAATGGTTAAGATGAATAAAATAATTGAATAAACATTGCAAACTTGTTAAACATAATTTTGAAATTTAAAATAAAATTTGGACTTGAACAGAATTTGTAAACTTTTTTATAAAATAACAAAACAGCAACAAATAACAACAGCAACCCTGCACCGAACGTCTTTTACCCCCCTCGCTTTCGACACCCCCCTCGCTTTCGCCCCCCACCCCGCCCGCGACCTCGATCCCCAGCCTGCCTCCTCCCCGCCGCCTGGCCCCCCCCTCAGTGTCACAGATGGAGGCCATCAATTGCGCATGGGCATTGATAGGCTCGCAGGTTTCGCGGCTCGCACGGACAATCTGCAACCCGACTTCCATCATGTTCGCAGAAAGTGTCACGATGCTTGCAAGAATCCTACCCACTACTTTTAGGAGCTGTTGGGTGAGCTGGACCTCTCCCTGGACAGTCCCACCATGTCCAGTTGTACATCTGCCTGTGTGTCAGCAGACCAGCTTTGCTGACTCACCCTCTGGAGAGATGGCATAAGGGATTCCAATCCGGGAGTGCGTTGTTGCCCGCCATTAATCATAGGCAGTCCCTCGAAATCGAGGAAGACTTGCTTCCACTCCAAAAGTGAGTTCTCAGGTGACTGAACAGTCCAATATGGGAATTACAGTCTCTGTCACAGGTGGGACAGACAGTTGTTGAAGGAAAGGGTGGGTGGGGGGAGTCTGGTTTGCCGCATGCTCCTTCCGCTGCCTGAGCTTGTTTTCTGCATGCTCTCGGCGATGAGACTCTAGGTGCTCTGTGCCCTCCCGGATGCTCTTCCTCCACTTAAGGCGGTCTTTGGGCAGGAACTCCCAGGTGTCTATGGGGATGCTGCACTTTATCAAGGAGGCTTTGAGGGCATCCTTGAAACGTTTCCTCTGCCCACCTGGGGGCTTGCTTGCTGTGAAGGAGTTCCGAGTAGAGCGCTTGCTTTGGGAGTCTTGTGTCAAGCATGCGAATAATGTGGCCCACCCCACGGAGCCAGTCAAGTGTGATCAGTGCTTCGATGCTGGGGATGTTGGCCTGATCGAGAACAGTAACATTGGTTCGTCTGACCTCCCAAAGTATTTGCAGGATCTTTCGGTGACATCGTTGGTGGTGTTTCTCCAGTGATTTGAGATGTCTACTGTATATGGTCCACGTCTCTGAGCCATACAGGAGGGCGGATATCACTACAGCCGTGTAGACCATAAACTTCATGCCAGATTTGAGGGCCTGATCTTCAAACACACTCTTCCTTGGGCGGCCGAAGGCTGCTCTTGCGCACTGGAGATGGTGTTGAACCTCGTCGTCGATGGCTGCCCTTTCTGATAATAGGCTTGCGAGGTATACAAAGTGGTCTACGTTGTCCAGGGCCGCACCGTGGATCTTGATGACTGGGGGGGGCAGTGCTGTGTGGTGGGGTCAGGTTGGTGGAGGACCTTTGTCTTACGGATGTTTAGCCTAAGGCCCATGCTTTCGTACGCCTCAGTGAAGATGTTGACGATTTGGAGTTAAAGCCTCTGTGCGCAGACTCAAGTGTCGTACTGTAGCTCGGGGCATTGGATGGATGAAAGCCCAAGAATGTCTTATCCTCTGACGAGGCGCTGTCCGGAGAAAAAAATGGTATCGGTTGCATCTGCCCTCCCCCTCCCCGGAGTAGGCTGCTCTGTCTGCTCCTCCTTCAAGTTCCTCGTCCTAGCCCTCATTTCTCCACCCCCCCCCCCCCCCCACATGACTGCCGGAGGTGGAGGCTTCCATTGAAGGATTGGCGCATGCGACTCCTCATCTGGAAATAGAAAACAACAGACGAGTGGTTAGCAGCAGGAGAGGGGGCAGGGTGACATGAGTAAGGTCACATAGCACAGGCTCATTTGAAGGACAACCGCTACTCCATTATACGTAGTCCAGAGACACTGCACGACATTGCCCCAACCCTAGTCCACAGACACTACATCATCACTTTGTACCAACCCAGCCCGGGGAGTGTGCAGGACTTTCTCTCACTATCAAACGGGGGGAGGGTTCAGCCCCCCCCCCCCCCCCCCCCCGGGCAGTTGCCCTCCCTGAGGCACCGATCAGACAAGCCACACTTTCCTCGATGTCTGTCAGAGACCTGCTTTGGGGTGGACCGCTGCCTGTCAGCAGCTGCTCCCGGTGGTTGTGGAACATTTTGCCCTGCAAAGATGACAATGGGAATGGTTACCAGAGGGGCCCCATCTGCTCTTGTGACACACAAAGATAGCCACCAAAGCACTTATACCATACTGTGTGCATTTAAGACAGTCCTCTGTTTAATGGCCCTGGAAGTTACACATGGTTCATGAGGAAGACATTGAAGTGCAGAAACATCTAAGATCTCAGAAAGCAATCTTTATATTGTATAAAGATCATTCATGGCAAATAAGGTGCAACACTAAGCCTACCTATACCAACAGCATCAGAACAAATAGTGTGTCAGATTTATAATTTAAGTAATGAAGGAGTGCATCAATAAAAATATTTACTCTAACGACCTTGCAAAGGTCATTAAACCTCTTGCGGCACTGTGTGTGGGTCCTTCGGATAGCGTCGGTATAGAATACATCCTCAGATATGGTGCTCCAAATTCTATTAAAAACGGCTGGGAGGGGCTTACTTGGACCCCTCCTGTTTAATGCTGCCCATTTCCTTTCAACAGCAGTGACAAGGGCCTCATTTTGCCTCACTGCTGAACTTTCTGGCTCTCTGCCTGCTCCCATCTCCTTCCATCGTGAATTAAATCTAAAAATGGCTGATTCAGCCCTCGGTGTCCTACGCATGCATGGGTGCTCCCTGACAGCTGACCAGAAGCACAGGAAGAAGAAAAAAAATTGGAAAAGAATCATTCGCGCATGCTAGAAGGTCTGATTTTTTTTTTTCGCTCGCAAATTCAGTTGTGCAATGCTGGATTTATCATTATCACTAACGTTCTTGACTGTTTGCCGAATTTTGCGAGCTGTGGCGGTAACGGTAACCAAGCAGTTTAAAAAAAATTTGGCCACAATTATCGCCCCCAAAAAATTTCGCTGCAATTATCACCCGAAAATAGGAGAAATCACTAAAACCCGATATTCTAGCCACTTGTATCTTCTCTTCTGGTATTTTGCACCCTTTCCCATAATTGTGTGGAATTTTTAATGCATTTCTTCTATTGGCCACTGGGTGGGGATAGATGCACAGCAGACCCGTTTAGTGCAGTGTTGTCCAATAGAAATCGCTGACCGGTGTGGCTACGGCAACACCATTCTAGTCACCTGCACTAATTTTAGTAGAAAATGCCTTGCATACATGTGCACAGTTTAGTTCTCATGTATATTTACTTAAAAATTCAGTAGCTCACAACAATCAAAAACATTTTTACACTCTGCTTTCGTCTTACCGTTTTGCCAGCAAACGCACAAAATGATTAAAATACACATGCATACGCTGTGTGAATGAGCTTTGAGATCACATGCCCAATGATTGTCTCTTACTCATCAGTTATTTACTAATTAGAAATGCAATTTATCACATCTGGGCTTCTTGGCCAATCTATAAAGCATCATTATTGGGTTGATTTGTAAAGGGATGGGGATTCCTGGAACAACCAAGCAGAGTTTGCATCACTATGTTCATTGCTACAATTACTTTGTGCTGCAGAAGACTTTATTTCTATTGCACTGCAAATGTTTTTTCAATGGGAATTTTTAGAATTAAGACTGAGAAATAGCAGTAGCAGGGTGAATTGAAATGCAGAGATATAGCTGATCATATATTTTTTTATATCGACGAGGTAAAATATTGTGCAAACATAGAAACATAGAAAATAGGTGCAGGTGCAGGCAATTCAGCCCTTCGAGCCTGCACCACCATTCAATAAGATCATGGCTGATCATTCACCTCCGTACCCCTTTCCTGCTTTCTCTCCATATCCCTTGATCCCTTTAGCCGTAAGGGCCATATTTAACTCCCTCTTGACTATATCTAACGAACTGTCATCAACAACTCTCTGCGGTAGAGAATTCTACAGGTTCACAATTCTCTGAGTGAAGAAGTTTCTCCTCATCTCGGTCCTAAATGGCTTACCCCTTATCCTTGGACTGTGACCCCTGGTTCTGGACTTCCCCAACATTGGGAACATTCTTCCTGCATCTAACCTGTCCAGTCCCATCAGAATTTTATATGTTTCTATGAGATCCCCTCTCATCCTTCTAAACTCCAGTAAATACAGGCCCAGTTGATCCCGAGTCTCCTCATATGTCAGTCCTGCCATCCCGGGAATCAGTCTTGTGAACCTTCGCTGCACACTCTCAATAGCAAGAATGTCTTTCCTCAGATTAGGAGACCAAAACTGAACACAATATTCCAGGTGAGGACTGCAGTAAGACCTCCCTGCTCCTATACTCAAATCCTCTAGCTATGAAGGCCAACATGCCATTTGCCACCTTCCCCGACTACTGTACCTGCATGCCAACTTTCAATGATTTATCCAGATAGCACTGCCCCTTTAACATTCAGTTTACTGTAAAATAATTATACTTCATGTCAAATGTTTCAAATTAGTTCATACTTTGGAAGGGCATTAAGCAAAAGTATACTAAACTGTGATGCCCTTTGATAGAGTTGCTAGGCATGTGCACTAAAAACATAAGCCTTAAATTACTTTTAGGCTTCATGCCAAAATCGTGAAAGACACTGACCTGTAAGGTTGTTTCTGTATCCACTTGCCAGGCAACCCCCAAAAATGAGGTTAGCAGAGCAGCTATGCACATACAGAAAGTTATTTCACATATGGAAAGAGGCACTGGTTTTTACCAGTAAAAAATGCTAGTGAACTCTTAAATTGGGCCAACGTTGGCTCTGGAGTTCAGATAGGTGCTGCTTCCGACAGATGATGTGTAATGGAATTGTTCATTAGAAGCGGGAAGTAACCTCATTCTTGTAAAAGCATTTAAGATGTAAACTAACGATTTTTTGAAAAACTTTGAAGACTACATCAACAGGGAACCCGTTGTTTTTTTTAAAATGTGTGGTGATGGGTCAGAATTCTAACAGATAAATGAAAGACAGCTGAGGTAAGCCATCATCATTATAGGCAGTCCCTCGAAATTGAATAAGACTTGCTTCCAGTCTAAAAGTGAGTTCTCAAGTGGCTGTACAGTCCAATGCGGGAATTGCAGTGCAGTCTCTGTCACAGGTGGGGTTGAAGGAAAGGGTGGGTGGGGAGCCTGGATTGCCGCACGCTCATTCCGCTGTCTGCGCTTGATTTCTGCATGCTCTCGACGATGAGACTGGAGGTGCTCAGCACCCTCCCGGATGCTATTCCTCCATTTTGGGCGGCCTTGGGCCAGAGATTCCTAGGTGCCGGTGGGGATGTTGCACTTTATCAAGGATGCTTTGAGGGTGTCCTCAAAACCTTTCCTCTACCCATCTGGGGCTCGCTTGCCGTGTAGGAGTTCCGAGTAGTGCGCTTGCTTACGGAGTCTCGTGTTGGGCATGCGCACGATGTGGCCCACCCAACAGAACTGGTTGAACGTGGTCAGTGCTTCGATGTTGACCTGAGCGAGAACACTGAGTTAAGCCAGGCTGTTGATGACTGCATTTGATGACCCTTGTTCTTGCAGGAAACAGGTTGCTGAGTCACATCCTAGCAAGGACTCCATATCCTGACTTGGCTTTCTGTCTAATGTAGGGGTGCTGGAAGATTTCTACCCTGGTTTAAAAAATTGAATACTGGAAATGTTACTTACCCCTAACCCTCTGGGATTTTAGGTCTTTGTATTGGATGAGGAAATATTTTCCACGCGATTGTTTTCTGAAAATATTATTCTGCAAAAACAATTATCCCATGTTTTTCCGCAATGCGTGCCAAAGTCTGGAAAAAATGGGGAAGTATTTTGTTGTACAATTTTTGACATGAAAGCAATTTTATTGTTCTCAGTGGCCCGGAATTTGGGGTGGGTAATAACAGTGAATGAATAGTGTTTGCTGTTATTACCCCTTTGGAACTGACCGCAACTTCAGGGTTTAGCACATGCTCATCTAAATGCGGAAATACTAAAGTTATGGTCTGTCATTCACTGCTTTGACACTGGCTGCTGTGGAAAGACCAGGGAATAATTTTGAGACATTCCTGATCAGTGCTTGTCCGATATTCAGTATTGGATAAACAGTAATTTCTTCCATCTAAATACCAGAAAGATCAAAGCCATTGTCTTCGCCCTTGCCACCAATTTCACCCGTCTTCCTGATCACTGTCTGAGGTTAAATGAGATTGTTCAAAATCTTGGCATCCTATTTGACCAGAGCTGAGCTTTTAACCGCATATGCTCTCTATCACAAAGCCAAAGGGGGATTTAATAATGGGAAATGTGGAAATGGCTGAGACCTTAAACAATTATTTTGCTTCGGTCTTCACAGTGGAAGACACAAAAACCATGCCAAAAATTGCTGGTCACGGGAATGTGGGAAGGGCGGACATTGAGACAATCACTATCACTAGGGAGGTAATGCTGGATAGGCTAATGGGACTCAAGGTAGACAAGTCCCCTGGTCCTGATGAAATGCATCCCAGGGTATTCAAAGAGATGGCGGAAGTTATAGCAGATGCATTCGTTATAATCTACCAAAATTCTCTGGATTCCGGGGAGGTACCAGCGGATTGGAAAGCAGCTAATGTAACGCCTCTGTTTTTAAAAAAAAAAGGGGGCAGACAAAAGGCAGGTAACTATAGGCCGGTTAGTTTAACATCTGTAGTAGGGAAAATGCTTGAAGCTATGATTAAGGAAGAAGTAGCGGGACATCTAGATAGGAATAGTGCAATCAAGCAGACGTAGCATGGATTCATGAAGGGGAAATCATGTTTAACTAACTTACTGGAATTCTTTGAGGATATAACGAGCATGGTGGATAGAGCTGTACCGATGGATGTGGTGTATTTAGATTTCCAAAAGGCATTCGATAAGGTACCACACAAAAGGTTACTGCAGAAGATAAAGGTATGCGGAGTCAGAGGAAATGTATTAGCATGGATAGAGAATTGGCTGGCTAACAGAAAGCAGAGAGTCGGGATAAATGGGTCCTTTTCGGGTTGGAAATCGGTGGTTAGTGATGTGCCACAGGGATCGGTGCTGGGACCACAACTGTTTACAATATACATAGATGACCTGGAAAAGGGGACAGAGTGTAGTGTAACAAAATTTGCAGATGACACAAAGCTTAATGGGAAAGCGGGTTGTGTAGAGGACACAGAGGCTGCAAAGAGATTTAGATAGGTTAAGCGAATGGGCTAAGGTTTGGCAGATGGAATACAATGTTGGAAAATGTGAGGTCATCCACCTTGGGGGAAAAAAAACAGTAAAAGGGAATATTATTTGAATGGGAAGAAATTACAACATGCTGTGGTGCAGAGGGACCTTGGGGGTCCTTGTTTGGATGTTTCATGCACAGCAGGTGCAGCAGATAATCAGGAAGGCGAATGGAATGTTGGCTTCATTGCGAGAGGGATGGAGTACAAATGTGCAGGGAGGTCCTGCTGCAACTGTACAGGGTATTGGTGAGGTCGCAAATGGAGTACTGCATGCAGTTTTGGTCACCTTACTTAAGGAAGGATATACTAGCCTTGGAGGGGATACAGAGACCATTCACTAGGCTGATTCCGGAGATGAGGGGGCTACCTTATGATGATAGATTGAGTAGACTGGGTCTTTACTCGTTGGAGTTCAGAAGGATGAGGGGTGATCTTATAGAAACATTTAAAATAATGAAAGGGATAGACAAGATGGAGGCAGAGAGGTTGTTTCCACTGGTCGGGGAGACTTGAACTAGGGGGCACAGCCTCAAAATACGGGGGAGTCAATTTAAAACCGAGTTGAGAAGGAATTTTTTCTCCCAGAGGGTTGTGAATCTGTGGAATTCTCTGCCCAAGGAAGCAGTTGAGGCTAGCTCATTGAATGTATTCAAATCACAGATAGATAGATTTTTAACCAATAAGGCAATTAAGGGCTATGGGGAGCGGGAAGGTAAGTGGAGCTGAGTCCACGGCCAGATCAGCCATGATCTTTTTGAATGGTGGAGCAGGCTCGAGGGGCTAGATGGCCTACTCCTGTTCCTAATTCTTATGTTCTTATGTTCTTACTTCCACCTCCGTAACATCACCTGCCTTGCTCCTACCTCGGCCCATCTGCTGCTGAAATCCTCATACGAAACTATGGATTGTAATTAAGACAAAAAGTCATGCTGAACCACACCTTGATTATTGTCTCCAGTTCTGGTTACTGAGACACAAAGGAAACATTCAGGCCCTAGGGGCAGATCAGAGAAGAGCACCGAGGCTGATAAGTAATGTTAGATCAGTGTTTTCCAAAGGAAATTGCCGAGTAGCCAAAGCTGTATGCTTGGCTAGTTTTAGCCACATGCACTAATTTTTGTAAAAAAAAACACCATGGGCTGTAAATTCAGCAACCGTCCACCGTGTTTTTTGGTGGTATTTCACTGTTTTGGGTTGAAAACGGTGCGGCAGGAAATTCCCTGAAGTCTTCCAGCGGCAGGTTTTGAAATACCACTGGGGAGCAGACAGCCGGCGTGCAAGACTGGAAAAAGCGCTTTTGCCCAAGTTTGGCCACAGCGGTGACCTGTAGATAGGGTCAGAAAAAAACGCAGAGGAAAAACGTGTCGGTGCAGCCCTTGGAAACGGCGGTAGGTATGGAAACCTACAAAAAAGATAAGTTAAAGTTTATTTTAAAATTCTTTTGCAGCGATTTGCTAGAAAAGGGTCTTGTGAATGTTTTGCGGGTTTTTTTGTTTTTTGGAAAGATTTTTTGTGTGTTTTTTTTCTTCCCCCTCCCTAGGCCCAACTCGCAGCGGTATCGGCCTCGGAGAAAAGTTGCAGAAAATTCACGGTTAATTCGATTTTTCTCGCCGGGCGGATTTGTTCCCTTTTTTTCTGAATCTTCCCCCGAGAAATCATAGCGGTTTTTTTGTCGACAAAAAAACTCTGCGATCAAAAAACACTCGCACACACTGCTTTTCATCTTGCCATTTTACCAACAAAAAGATTAAAGTACACTTGCACATAGTGTTCAAATGTGGGATCACATGCTCAACAACAGTGTCTATTATCATATTTGAGTATAGGACAAGCGGACATGGGTTTCAATTAGTGAAAGGTAAATTTAGGAATCTGGAAGTTATTCACACAAAGGGTGATTTAACACATAGAATGGACTTCCATGGAGAGTAGTGAAAGCAAAGATCCTGGAATCATTTCAGAAATCTTTGTTTGCTATGGGGAGGCTGTAGGGTCTTGCTGGATCGATGAGCTTAAATGGGATGAAAAATGTCTTCATCTGTACTTATCTTGTGGTCTTAAGTGTATATCAATTTTGGCATTTTGCTTGCGCCAAATTTATTTGGGATATGAATGGCCGATATTTTCCCTTGTATTCCTTTCTACTGAAACATTCAGAACTTCCATTTATGGTTATTAAGGTAACTTATATATAGTGAAATTCCTTAGGATGAAAGTTTTAAATATTTTCTAATTGCCAATTATTTTGTATTTTGAGCAATTCAGACAGAATATTCACGTCATCCAAAGTTGTTAGCCCACTGAGTGCTTTTCTTTTCTAAAAATAAAATCTAATCCATTTAGTGTATTGAAGCAGTATTAATTGACCTTTATTGTAATGTAAAGTTTGAATCAGGCTCTTTTATTTAATTTCTGGTTGTGAGGAGAATGAACTTGATCGGTGACTAATAAAGACACGATTTAAAGTAGTTTTCTTCTGAACCTCATGCCAGCCAAGCCTACACATTTCAGTTCAGCAATACAATCACGCTCCTAGAGCTGTGCCTGTGCGACTTAAAACCGATTGATCAGGGCATTTTGTTAACAAGCCTTTGAAAACTTCCCAGCATTTTTGGATTAGCTAAAAAATTCTAAAAACATTAACCCATTGTGTCATGTAGGGATTAGATGTAGGAACAGGATCTGGCAGGTTCCACCATCTTAGTTAAAAATCTGGTTTATCTTGAACAATATTTCAATTGAATTAGCACTTGTTATATGTAATTCCGTTGAATATTATTGTACTTTTAACTGGTTCAGTGTTTCCTCTGAGATCTTGTACTGAAATTTGGCCAAATTTCTTTTCAAACAGTAAGCTTTTTAATATCTGCCATCCTAACCTTGGAAAAACACCTTAAGTTTGACAGTGTAATTGAGTTTTCTGACCCCTCTAGAATTTCTTATTCTCTTCCCTTTTCTCTGCAATGCATTCGTTGTGATCATCAGCAATACGACTCTCCCATCAACCAACAGAATATACTGAATTGCACTAGTTCTTAACCTTGCCAGCGACGCCCACATGAACAAATGTTTTGAGGTTTGTTTCTCACAGCTCCCCTTAGTTGGGTCCCTTTCTGTTGATGCATCTGTCACTGGTGACTTTGTGTTGAAACACTGAAGTCCCTCTAACTGGGCCACTTTAATTGGGATGTGTCGCTGCATGTGCCTTGGTTAGAATGCTTGTTGACTATAGATCATTTATATGAAATGCAGAACTTCCTGCATTCAGCACGCAGTGTCCTTGGCTTGGTTCAGGACTTCCTAGCCCTTGTCCTGCATATGAACCAGGATGAAAGGGGAGAAGGATTATATAGTAAGCACTGTGCTGAAATACTTGTAGCATCCTTCATTTTTTTTTAATTCATTCACGGGATGTGGGCATCACTGGCAAGGCCAGCATTTATTGCCCTTGAGAAGATGAGCCACCTTCATGAACCACTGTCGTCCATGTGGTGTGTTTTTCATAGTGGTTTGTTACAACTGGGTGGCATGCTAGGCCATTTCAGGGGGGTCATGGTGAACCGCTGCAATCCGTGAGGTGAAGGTTCTTCCACAGTGCTGTTAGGTAGGGAGTTCTAGGATTTTGACCCAACAACTATGAAGGAATGCCAATGTATTTCCAAGTCAGGATGGTATGTGACTTGGAGGTGTTGCTGTTCCCGTGCACTTACTGCACTTGTTCTTCGAGGTGGTAGAGGTCGCTGGTTTGTGAGGTGCTGTCGAAGACCCCTTGGCGAGTTGTTGCAGTGTATCTTGCAGCCACAGGATGTGTCGGTCGTGGAGAGAGTACCAGTCAAGCGGACTGCTTTATCCAGGATGGTGTCTGGCTTCTTTATTATTGGTTCTTTTAAGAATTCCGCTTGGTTCCTTGTTCTTCCATAGGGAGTTTTGTCTATTCTGTTGATAAGAGGACTGGCAACCAATGTTTGTGAAGGAGTTTTTATGACAGCATCCTATTGTGAAAGTCTGAGAGAAATTTTGAATGGGGAACCTAATTACAGGCTCCTGAGTTAATCCTCTGCATAATTCACCCAGGTATATGGTTTTTGTTCACTATGGCATAAGTTACAGAAATAAGCTGCAACCAGTACATTGCTGTACCAACCGGCCTTGTTTATCAAAGTACAATGCATCGTAAATCATGCTGCAAAATCGAGATGTAGCATTACTTATTAGTGAACTGGAATGTGGACATCAGGCCAACATCCCCAGTATCGAAGCATCGACCAGCTCCGTTGGGCAGGCCACATTGTTCGCATGCCTGACACAAGACTCCCAAAGCAAGCGCTCTACTCGGAACTCCGACATGGCAAGCGAGCCTCAGGTGGGCAGAGGAAACGTTTCAAGGACACCCTCAAAGCCTCCTTGATAAAGTGCAACATCCCCAGCGACATCTGGGAGTCCCTGGCCAAAGACCATCCTAAGTGGAGGAAGAGCATCCAGGATGGCGCTGAGCACCTTGAGTCTCGTCGCCGAGAGCGTGCAGAAAGCAAGCGCAGGCAGCGGAAGGAGCGTGCGGCAAACCAGACTCCCCACCCACCCTTTCCTTCAACGACGGTCTGTCCCACCTGTGACAGAGACTGTAATTCCCGTATTGGACTGTTCAGTCACCTGAGAACTCACTTGGAGTGGATTTCGAGGGACTGCCGATGATGATGAACAAAAATATCAATTGACAGTGTAATAAATGATTTTACTTTTGAATCCAAATTCTTCAAATTAAATAAACTTACTGATCATAGAAACATGGAAAATAGGTGCAGGAGTAGGCCATTCGGCCCTTCAAGCCTGCACCGCCATTCAATAAGATCATGGCTGATCATTTCTTCAGTACTCCTTTCCTGCTTTCTCTCCATTCCCCTTGATCCCCTTAACCGTAAGGGCCATATCTAACTCCCTCTTGAATATATCCAATGAACTGGCATCAACAACTCTCTGCGGCAGGGAATTCCACAGGTCAACAACTATCTGAGTGAAGAAGTTTCTCCTCATCTCAGTCCTAAATGGCCTACCCCTTATCTTAAGACTATGTCCTCTGGTTCTGGACTTCCCCAACATCGGGAACATTCTTCCCGCATCTAACTTGTCCAGTCCTGTCAGAATCTTATATGTTTCTATGAGATTCCCTCTCATCCTTCTGAATGCCAGCGAATAAAGGCCCAGTTGATCCAGTCTCTCCTCATATGACAGTCCAGCCATCCCTGGAATCAGTCTGGTGAACCTTCGCTGCACTCCCTCAATAGCAAGAACGTCCTTCCTCAGACTAGGAGACCAAAACTGAACATAATATTCCAGGTGAGGCTTCACTAAGGCCCTGTACAACTGCAGTAAAACCTCCCTACTCCTATATTCAAATCCCCTAGCTATGAAGGCCAACATACTATTTGCCTTCTTTACTGCCTGCTGTACCTGCGTGCCCACTTTGTGACTGATGAACCATGACACCCAGGTCTCGTTGCACCTCCCCTTTTTCTAGTCTGCCGCCATTCAGATAATATTCTGCCTTCGTGTTTTTGCCCCCAAAATGGATAACCTCACATTTATCCACATTATACTGCATTTGCCATGTATTTGCCCACTCACCTAATCTGTCCAAGTCACCCTGCAGCCTCTTAGCATCCTCGTCACAGCTCACACCGCCACCCAGTTTAGTGTCATCCGCAAACTTGGAGATATATTGCACTCTATTCCTTCATCCAAATCGTTAATGTATATTGTAAAGAGCTGGGGTCCCAGCACTGAGCCCTGTGGCACCGCACTAGTAACTGCCTACCATTCTGAAAAGGACCCGTTTATCCCTACTCTCTGCTTCCTGTCTGCCAGCCAGTTCTCTTTCCACGTCAGTACATTACCCCCAATACCATGCACATTGATTTTGTACACCAATCTCTTGTGCGGGACCTTGTCAAAAGCCTTTTGAAAATCCAAATGCACCACATGCACTGGTTCTCCCTTGTCCACTCTACTAGTTACATCCTCAAAAAATTCCAGAAGATTTGTCAAGCATGATTTCCCTTTCATAAATCCATGCTGACTCGGTCCGATCCTGTCACTGCTTTCCAAATGGACTGCTATTTCGTAATGATTGATTCCAACATTTTCCCCACTACTGATGTCAGGCTAACCGGTCTATAATTACCCGCTTTCTCTCTCACTCCTTTTTTAAAAAGTGGTGTTACATTAGCTCCCCTCCAGTCCATAGGAACTGATCCAGAGTCGATAGATTGTTGGAAAATGATCACCAATGCATCCACTATTTCTAGGGCCACTTCCTTAAGTACGCTGGGATGCAGACTATCAGCACCCGGGGATTTATTGGCCTTTAATCCCATCAATTTCCCAAACACAATTTTCTGTCCAATAAGGATATCTTTCAGTTCCTCATTCTCACTAGACCCACTGTCCCTTCGTACATCCGGAAGGTTATTTGTATCTTCCTTTGTGAAGACAGAACCGAAGTATTGGTTCAATTGGTCTGCCATTTCTTTGTTCCCCATTATAAATTCATCCGAATCCGATTGTAAGGGACCTATGTTTGTCTTTACTAATCTTTTTCTCTTCATATATTTATAGAAGCTTTTGCAGTCCGCCTTTATGTTCCCTGCAAGCTTCTTCTCGTACTCTATTTTCCCCTTTTTAATTAAACCCTTAGTCGTCCTCTGTTGAATTCTAAATTCCTCCCAGTCCTCAGGTTTGTTGCTTTTTCTAGCCAATTTATATGCCTCTTCCTTGGTTTTAACACTATCCTTGATTTCCCTTGTTAGCCATGGGTTGAGCCACCTTCCCAGTTTTATTTTTACTCCAGACAGGGATTTACAATTGCTGAAGTTCATCCATGTGATCTTTAAATGTTTGCCATTGCTTATCCACCATCAACCCTTTAAGTATCCTCTGCCAGTCTATTCTAGCCAATTCACACCTCATACCGTGGAAGTTACCCTTCCTTAAGTTCAGGACCCTAGTTTCCGAATTAATGTTGTCACTCCATCTTAATAAGGAATTTTACCATATTATGGTCACTTTTCCACAAAGGGCCTCTCACAACAAGATTGCTAATTAATCCCTTCTCATTACACATCACCCAGTCTGGGATGGCCAGCTCCCTGGTTGGTTCCTCAACATATTGGTCTAGAAAACCATCCCTAATGCACTCCAGGAAATCCTCCTCCACCGCATTGCTACCAGTTAGGTTAGCCTAATCTATATGTAGATTAAAGTCGCCCATGATTACTGCTGTACCTTTATTGCACACATCCCTTATTTCTTGTTTGATGCTGTCCCCAACCTCACTACTACTATTTGGTGGTCTATACACAACTCCCACTAGCGTTTTCTGCCCTTTGGAATTCCGCAGCTCCAACCATACCGATTCCACATCATCCAGGCTAATGTCCTTCCTTACAATTGCATTGATTTCCTATTTAACCAGCAACGCCACCCCGGGCAGGTTATAAGTACGCTAGATTGTTCAGTAGATTATTAAAATTGTTATGCAGATTTGTTACAAATTTCTGAGTGACTGAAGTTTGCTATCCAATGAAAACGTGCAATGCACTGAGGAGATTGGCTAGACGTACTTCCACAGCTTGATTTGTTCAGGACTTCAAGTGTTCTTTTACCAAGGCCACAAAGGTGGCATCATCACTAACTTTGCAAGATGCATCCAGCCTTGGAGGCGACTCAAGATGCTGTGCTGCAGATTTTCCCATATTTTGCAACAAATGCAATAAACAGCCAGAATACTGTGAATCAAATGTAAGTTTTAATGTTAATTCTAAATGACTGTAATACTGATGTTTGTAGAAAATGGTAACGTTCTTGTAATTCACCATCCAAAAATACCCATTGTTCTGTGAGGTCAGATGGTAATTATATTTTAAACTCTTATCACATCAAACATACTGTATGGATGACAGAAGGTTGCAGGCTGTAATCCACTTTCAGGATTCATGTAAAGTTGCAAACCACTGGGTACTATCTTACTGTGTTGATTGGATTTCTGTACATTAATTAGTCCCTCCCTGTCCTTACTAATATTTACGTGTTACAATGATTTTTAAACTTGTGTAGAGGACCCCTGAAAATCGTAGAACAGTAGAGCACAGAAGGAGGACATTCTGCCCATCTGCGCAGGCTCACTTGAAGAACAATCCAGTTAGTCCCACTTCGCTGCTCTTTCCCCATATCCTTGCAATTTTTTTCTCCAAGTATTTATCCAGTTCCCTTTTGAATGCTACTGTTGAATCTGGCAGTGCATTCCAAATCCTAACCACTCGTTGCATAAAAAGGTTTTCCCCCCATGTTGCCTCTGGTTTATTTGCCAATCACCTTAAATCTGCGCCCTCAAATATTAACATGCTCCTGAGAATTCCTACCTAATATTGACATACTTGGTACCCCCGGCCTCACTTCATAAGACAGTAGCCACCTAAAGGCAAACCACATTATCAGTGCAGAATATCTGTTTTATTAGTATACAGAAATAACTTGCAAGTCAAACACCCCAAGAGCTGGGGATCCTGGTTAGGAAATATGATGTACCGCCGAACTTGGCACAGTGGTAGAAGGTTGTGGGGCCAAAATTGGTGAAACGCAAGTTCTGCCTGTTTTTCAGCGGTCTTCGGGCGGTATGTCACTTTTTACCACCCGGTACCGCTGGGGCCGAGTGGGTGGGAATTTCATCCCACTTTTCTCGGCAGTAAGCGGAGCGGGCGGTGTGTGGCGAGGAAGCCTTTTGACTCGGGGAATCTTCGACTCCCGAGTTTTGCCACGTGGCTGTCAAGCTCTGCCCCCCCCCCCCGACAGGCACCAACGAGAGGCCAGAGAATGCCGGCCAGAGATCGCTGTATGTGTGGGTGGGGGGGGGGTAGAGATCGCTGTGGGGTGGGGGTGGGTGGTGAGAGAGAGACTGGGGGTGAGACACACCAAAAAATTTATTTATTCCTTTATTAATGAACTATAATTAAGGCTTTATTAAACCATTTATATTATTGCCTAACCCTAGAAAATACTATAATCCATTTCAAAATATATCAAACTGTGGAGAATTATAAAGATCGGTGTACTATCAAAGAAACCTGTCAGCTCTGTGTACATACCTCCCATTTAAGATCCACTTAAAAGCACCTTCTCTAGGACGGTATGCAGTTCTGGCGCTATTGCACTTTTGGGCAGTATGCCGGCGGTCTGCATGGGTGGGTGGTGTGCATACCGCCCGGCGATTCATTAACAAAAATTGCTACTGTGAGCACTTCAAATTGCAGAGCAGTGCACGACAAACGGTGTTACGATTTACCACCCGCTTACCGTCCAAAAATGCAATTTTGGTGAAAAAACACCTACATACTGCCCTCGGAAAATTTATCAGTGACATACTGCCGGGCGGTATGTCAATGAATTTCGGGCCATGTGCGTTCAAGCCCAACTCCAACGACTTGAGCACAGAGTGACTATTCAGTGCAGTACTGAGGAAGTGCTGCACTGTTGGAGGTACCATCTTTCAGATAAGACGTTAAATCAATGCCTGTCTGCTGTCACACGTGACTAGAAGATCGCATGGCACTATCCAAGAACAACAGGCATGTGTTTTATCCAACACTTATTCCTTAATCAACATCACAAAAGCAGATAATCTGGCCATTATATTGCTGTTTGTAGGACCATGTTGCATGTGCTTCTCTACATTACAACATTGAATTCAAAAGTATTTCATTGGCTGTGAAGCACTTTAGGATGAATTGAGGTCATAAAAGGTGCTATATAAATGCAAGTTCTGTCACTGGTAATAGCTCCAGATCTTAATGGATGGTTGATAAACCCAATAAAAACGTATTTTAAACAAGCTAGAGGAAATTGTGTCAGTGAAGGTGCGTTGCTGGATATATTTCACAAGTGGGGGAAAAACACATGATTGAATTTTACAGGTGTGAGTGTATTGTGGATCCAGGTCTTCTGGATCCAGCAGGTAAGTGGAAAGGCACCTCACTTGTTGGATCCAGAAGTCCTCGCCTCCCTTTAGCTGCTGTGTTTCCCGAGGCCTGGGAAACCCAGCCAGCTTGGGTGAAATTTAAAATAGGGGTACAATCTGAGGCATGTAGCCTTGTTATATTATTGAAATGACCAATCCACCTCCTGGGAGTAGATTGGTCGCCTGCCCTCATCCCACCTGTTAAAACTGGAAGTGGGTGGGTTAAAGTTGGGTTTGAGATTTTAACATTTTTACATTGAACTCAACCCAAACCTACCTGATTTTTGGGGGTTAAAATTCCTACCTAAGTTTCTGGGTATGTTCTGGTTGGTCTTTTGTTGAACAGATGGATGCTTGTTTTTCTGAAATATAGTGCAAAACAAAAAATGTTTTAACTGTTAAAATAAGCAAGGGCATTTTTTTCACACGTATCATTTTTATTTTCAGTGGTGCAAGATAATAGATGTGTGATTCTGTTAATTGAAAGAGATGTTTTTTTGCATTTACCAGTGAATGTGTACATGGAGTGTAATCTACTGTATAGATCATAAGTTCCCCACTTACAGTAACCGACAATGGCTGCGTTTTGTACACCAAAGTCCATAGTGTAGGATTCCATCAAAGTTGAAAACTATAAAAGAAAGGATAAAATATATCGTAAAGTAGTGCTTGTGTGGCAAAAGCCTTGAAGATTGTAGGACTACTCTCAGATCGATTCAAGGACCGTACCAATATTAGACGAGTTGTATGTAATTGTATTTACTAAATATACAGCCATTTTCCCCACACTGGCATATTAGATTTGTGTGCATATGAGTATCTTTAGGATGTTTCCATATTTAAGAGAGGATATATTTGCTTTGGAGGCAGTTCAGAGAAGGTTCACTAGGTTGATTCTGGAAATGAGGGGCTTGACTTATGAGGAAAGATTGAGTAAGTTGGGCCTCTACTCATTAGAATTCATAAGAATGAGAGTTGATCTTATTGAAACTGTAAGATTATGAGGGGGCTTGACGAGGTGGATGCAGAGAGGATGTTTCCAGTGATAGGGGAGACTAGAACTAGGGGACATAATCTTAGAATAAGGAGCTACCCATTTAAAACTGAGATGAGGAGGAATTTCTTCTCGGAGGGTTGTAAATCTGTGGAATTCGCTGCCTCAGAGAGCTGTGGAAGCTGGGTCATTGAATAAATTTAAGACACAGATAGCCAGTATCTTAACTGATAAGGGAATAAGGGGTTATGGGGAAAGGGCAGAGAAGTGGACCTGAGTCCATGTTCGGATCAGCCATTTCGTATTAAATTGTGGAGCAGGCTCGAGGGGCCATATGGCCGCCTACTCCTCATTTCTTACGTTTCCATGTTCCTATGAATCAGGCTCCAGAGAAGTTATTAATTGGTTGTAAGCTGAGAATCAGCAATGTTGCAGCTTTATGCTCATTCGTTCTGGTGTTGTTTTTAGATTATCATTCACCATGATTTTGCAGATTAATTGCGTCAACCTTCTGAATATTGAATTACCTGTACAGCTTTTGGTGGCCTATTGGGAAAAATGTCATGCGGTCAGAAGTTAATGGGTTTTAATTTCTCAAGTCCAAACTATTGTGTTCCTAATACAGATGAGACTGCACACAGGGAGGTTAAAGTAACAGTGACCTCAGTCTTTATTAAGACACTCCAGAGTGAGGAACATACATGCCTTAGGGGGCCGGCTTATATACAGTGCTCCCAAGGGATGCTGGGATCCCTTGGGACTTCATGGTGGCAGAACATGGGAGTGCATGCTTTACAGATACACAACATCACTCTTTCTCCTCCCCATACCCCCCCCCCCCCCCCCCCAAAGTCAAAGTGAAAACTATTTACAAGGTGAGGCGGTCGGGAGCCTTTATTTCCCTGGTGGACCGCCTCGGTAAAATTTCTGTTCTGGTGTGTTGGCTGTGCCCTCTCTGGGTTGCCGTGTTGTTGACCCTGCAGGGCTGCTGGGTGAGCCTGGCCGTGATGGGTTAAATTTCCTGATCCTGGGTGGTGGTGTTGATCCTTTGGGGGTGTGTTGTGGGCTCAAAAAAGGTGGTGTCTGCTGTGGGTTGTTCAGGGCAGTCTGTGAACAGCAGTCTCGTTTGGTCCAGCTGCTTTCTGCAAATTTGTCCATTGTCCAGTTTGACTACAAACACCCTACTCCCTTCTTTAGCTATCACCGTGCTCGCAATCCACTTGGGACCATGTCCATAGTTTAGCACATACACAGGATCATTTCCCGTGACACAGTGACGCGGCCATCGTTTACATTTTGTTGCTGCCGCCTGCTCTCTACCTGATCATGCAGGTTGGGGTGAACCAGAGAGAGTCTGGTTTTAAGTGTCCTTTTCATGAGTAGCTCAGCCGGGGGCACCCCTGTGAGCGAGTGGGGTCTCGTACAGTAGCTGAGCAGTACTCTGTACTGGCTGGTTTGGAGTGAGCCTTCTGTGACTCGTTTAAGGCTCTGTTTGATTATTTGTACTGCCTGCCCATTGGAGGCTGGTTTAAACTGGGCCGATCCCATTGCGGGTCATGAATTCTTTAAATTCGGCACTGGTGAAACATGGCCCGTTGTCACTGACCAGTATATCAGGCAGACCGTGGGTATCAAACATGGCTCTCAGGCTTTCAATGGTGGTGACGGTGCTTCCCGACATTATTTCACATTTCAATCCATTTTGAAAAAGCATCCACCACCACCAGGAACATTTTACCGAGAAACGGGCCCACATAGTCGACATGGATCCTTGACCATGGTCTGGAGGGCCAGGACCACAAACTTAGTGGTGCCTCTCTGGGCGCGTTGCTCAATTGAGCACACAAGCGGCATTGCCGTACACAGGACTCTAAGTCAGAGTTGATACCGGGCCACCACACGTGGGATCTGGCTATCGCTTTCATCATTACTATATCCGGGTGTATGTTGTGGAGATCCGAGATGAACGTCTCCCTGCCCTTTTTTGGTAGCACTACGTGGTTACCCCACAACAGGCAGTCTGCCTGAATGGACAGCTTGTCCTTTCGCCGCTGGAACGGCTTGAATAGCTCTTGCATTTCAATGGGGATGCTGACCCAGCTCCCATGTAGTACACAGTTTTTTACTAGGGACAGTAGAGGATCTTGGCTGGTCGAAGACCTAATCTGGCGGGCCGTGACAGGTGATTTATCATTTTCAAACGCTTCCATGACCATCAAGTCTGCGGGCTGCGCTACCATCAACAAGTTTGCAGACTGTGCCATTTCCATCCCCATGGTGGGCAATGGTAGCCGACGGCGAGCATCCGCACAGTTCTTGGTGCTTGGCCTGTGGCGGATGGTATAGTTATATGCTGATAGCGCAAGTGCCCATCTTTGTATGCTGGCTGAGGCATTGGTATTTATCCTTGTTTTCAGCGAACAGGGATATATGGGGCTCATGATCGGTTTCCAGCTCAAATTTGAGGCCAAACGGGTACGAATGCATTTTCTTTATCCCAAACACATGCTAATGCCTCTTTCTCAATCATGCTGTAGGCCCTCTCGGCCTTAGACAAGCTCCTGGGAGCATAAGCGACAGGTTGCAACTTCCCCGCAAAGTTAGCTTGTTGTAATACAAACCTGACTCTGTACGACGCCGCATCAAATGCTAGCACAAGTCTTTTACATGGGTTAAACAATACAAGCAGCTTGTTGGAGCATAAAATGTTTCTGGCTTTCTCAAAAGCAATTACGTGTTTTTTTTTCCCATACCCAGTTCTCACCTTTACGCAATAACACATGTAGGGGTTCTAAGAGGGTGCTTAACCCTGGTAGGAAGTTACCAAAATAGTTGGAGTTCCAGGAACGACCGCAGCTCTGACGTTTTGTGGCCTGGGCGTGTTCCTGATAGCCTCTGTCTTGGTGTCTGTGGGCCAAATGCTGTCCGCTGCGATCTTTTTCCCCAAAAACTCCACTTCTGTTGCCATGAAGACGCATTTCGACTTCTTCAGCCGCAGCCCTACGTGATCCAGTCGCTGGAGGACCTCCTCCAGGTTTTGTAGGTGCTCGACGGTGTCCTGACCCGTGACCAATATGTCGTCCTGAAAAACCACCATGCATGGTACCGCCTTCAGTAGGCTTTCCATGTTTCTCTGGAAGATTGCTGCAGCCGACCGAATTCCAAACGGGCATCTGTTGTAGATGAACAGTCCCTTGTGCGTGTTGATGCAGATGAGGCCCTTTGAAGACTCTTCCAGCTCCTGCGTCATGTAGGCCGAAGTCAGGTCGAGCTTGGTGAACGTCTTGCTTCTTGCCAGCCTTGCAAATGGGTCGTCTGCCTTAGGTAGCAGGTATTGGTCCTGTAGCGAGAAACGATTAATAGTTACTTGAAAATCGCCGCAAATCCTGACCGTGCCATCACTTTTGAGTACTGGAACAATTGGGCTGGCCCACTCGCTGAATTCCACTGAGGAGATGATGCCCTCGCGTTGCAGCCTGTCCAGCTCGATTTCCACTCTCTCCCTCATCATGTGAGGTACCACTCGCGCCTTGTGGTGAATGGGTCGTGCCTCTTGGGACCAAGTGGATTCGCCCCGGAAAAGTTTCCAATGCCTGGCTCAAAAAGGGAAGGAAATTTGTTAAGAATCTGGGTACATGAGGCCTCATTGCTAGTGCTCGGATGTCATCCCAGTTCCAGCGGATTTTGCCCAGCCAGCTCCTTCCAAGCAGTGTGGGCCCATCGCCCGGGACAATCCAGATGTCAGTTCGTGCACCGTGCCCTCGTAGGTGACCTTGACCATGGCGCTGCCCAGGACAGTGATCAGCTCTTTGGTGTACGTTCTCAGTTTTGTGTGGGCTCAGGGCTGGTCTGAATGCCTTGTTGCACCACAGTCTCTCAGACATCTTTTTACTCATGATGGATTGGCTAGCGCCAGTGTCCAGTTCCATGGCTACGGGTAAGCCATTCAATTTTACATTTAGCATTATAGGTGGACATTTCGTCTCAAATGTGTGAACCCCGTGTACTTCAGCATCTGCCTCCTCTCTCTGAGGCTCGAAATTGCTTTGATGCACCATGGACCGATCTTCCTCTGCCACGTGGTGGTTAGCAGTTTTTGCAGAGCTTGCAGCTCTTCTGCAAGCTCGTTGGAGATGCCCCATTATTCCACAGCTCTTGCAAACATACCCTTTGAAGCGGCATGAATAGGCTGAATGGAAGCCTCCACCACGCCAACAAAGTGTGAATTGCCTTGCATTCATCCTTTGTTGCGGACTCTGAGTCATCTGGGTCACCTGAGGCCTGCTGGCAGTAGCAGGCTTGTGGTTTCTGCCCTGTACATTTCTGCTCGCAAACACAGTTCCAGTTAATCTATGAACATTGCTAGCACTTGTGTGCTGAGAGATTTGTTTGTGTTATCACTGGTGGACATAAACGCTTGTTTTATCGCAATGGCCTTACTGAGGGTCAGTGTTTCTACAGCCAAAAGTTTTCGTAGGATGGTCTCGTGGCCAATGCCCAGTACAAAAAATTATCTGAGTATTTGCTCCAGGTAGCCATCAAACTCTCATTGTCCTGCAAGTCGCCGTAGCTTGATGACGTAGCTCGCTACTTCCTGACCTTCAGATCGCTGGCACGTGTAGAACGGATACCTCACCATCAGCACGCTCTCCCTCGGGTTAAGATGTTTCCGAACCAGTGTACACAGCTCCTCATACGAGTTATCTGTGGGTTTCACCGGAGCCAGAAGATTCTTCGAGGCTGTAGATCAGTGCCCTGCAGACCGTGAGGAGGACCGCTCTCCTTTTTGCAGCGCTTCCTTCTCCGTCCAGCTCGTTGGCTACAAAGTACTGGTCTAGCCGTTCGACATAGGCTTCCCAGTCCTCACCCTCCGAGAACTTCTCCAGGATGCTCACAGTTTGCTGCATCTTTGTGTTGGATTCGTATACTCGTCGCTAGTTCTTGCGTTCCTAACACAGATGAGGCTGCACACAGGGAGGTTAAAGTAACAGTGACCTCAGTCTTTATTAAGACACTCCAGAGTGAGGAACAGGCCTTAGGTGGCCGGCTTATATACAGTGCTCCCAAGGGATGCTGGGATCAGGCGATGCGCTCCCTAGTGGCGGAATATGGGAGTGCATGCTTTTCAGATACACAACACAAACCAGTTCAGTTCCTGATTGCATCAGTTGATGGAAGTTGTCCAGAAGCAAAGTTATTCCATCTTGGGATGGATTGGACTGCCATTAACTTCACTTATTTTGTTTGAATTTTCCATGTCTTAAGGAATTGCCATTAAGATCAATGATATAGAGGTAGAGATGTTTTAGTTGTTGAAGGGTGCAAGGGGAGAAATTATTTATTTGAAGCATGCTTTCATGTCTAGCAGCAGTGCAATTCAGTATTGCAACAGGTAAAAAATGAGTTTGACCAGTGATCGCTGCACAATGAATTTCTGACCTGAGTTTTGCATCAATTTAGCACCTCAAAGCGAGGATGGGGAGGGGGGTTAAGTGTTGTACTTGTATGATTGGCCCAAATAAAAAACTTAACGACACTAATTTGAAAAAAAAATGAATCTGAAGACATTCCATAGAAAAGCAACCAGATCAAGCACTGTAACTTGAACCATTCACATTTATAAATGTAAGTTTTCAAAGTGCTTCCAGATGCTATCTTCACTTCTGACCTCGCTAAATATTAATCTGTATTAAACATTTATAACACATGAAACATATAAATAATAAAATCATTAAACTTGCCCATAAAAATCAGTTATTTAATGTTAGAAATCTCGGCAAGATGATTCCCCACAATACTCGATCTCTTTCTGTCTGGGGTTTAAGTAATTCAATTCCAGAGTTGGATATTTTCACTGAGCACCTGTGGACCAATTCTGTGTACCCACTTCACTGTTTAAGAGGAAATGAGATGAGAATGTACTTTCACTCAGTTCATGTGTGGCACTACCCAGAGAGCACCGCGGCATCCCACATCTCATGCTAATCAGGTAGAAAATAGTCCTTCAACTGGATTGGGATTTCTTACTCTTGTGGACAAACTGCTGGTGAGAGAGATGCATCATGGAAGTTGCAGTTTACACCGTTATTCTGGAATTATAATACCTGGTGTGCACTGAAAATCTGTGTTATCTGTCATCAAGGCATAAAATTACATTAAGGTGCCAGCTTGGGATGGGGCGGAGGTCAAAAAGTGTTTTTTTTTTTCTGTGTGCATACTGTCATTTTCAGTCATTAAATAATCAAATGGTTGTTGGGAGATCATTTTCTATGTTGCTGAGGGATACTGATGTTTGCACAGTGACTGAGCTATGTTTAACTGACTGGAGTGGTGGCGGGAGGGGGAGGGGCGCAGTTCAACTCGAGATGTGACCAACTTGGAAAGAAAGGGGATTGAGCTGGGAACAAGGAATGCCGACATACCTAGTCCGAAAGCCGATCCGGGCACTGAACAGACTTGCAGGCCAAACCTGGGTGACACAGATTCCTGGGAACGAAATGGAGGCAGTTCTAAGAAATCACGCTGGCCGACTTCAAAATGATTGTGGGGAGTCATGGCACCGCCCCCAACCCTTCACGGGCTTCACCATGGGCTGGAAGGGAATCTTTGAAACACTGATGCTGAGTTTGGGCACTGTAGCCAGGCCGGGGCCATGGAGAATGGCCAAATGTTCAAGGTTTTGATGATTGGAAAACTGACAGGGAAAAACCTTCTTGGCACAGTCCTACACAAACAACAGCTTTAGCAAGAACTTCAAATCCATTGTGGGAAGAAAAGTGGGAGGATAAGAAATAGGAGCAGGAGTTGGCCATTTGGCCCTTCGAAACCTGCTCCGCCATTCAATAAGATCATGGCTGATCTGATCTTGACCTCAACTCCCCTTCCCTGCCTGCTCCCCATAACCCTTGACTCCCTTTTCATTCAAAAATCTGTTTACCTCCACGTTGAATATATTTAATGACCCTGCCTCCATGCCTCTCTAGGTTAGAGAATTCCAAAGATTCACAACTCTCAGAGAAGAAAATCCTCCTCATCTCCGTTTTAAATGGGCGGACCCTTATTTTGAATCTATGCCCCTAGTTCTAAATTTCCCCCACGAGGAGAAATCTCTTCTCTGCATCTACTCTGTCAAGCCCCCTCTGGATCTTATACATTTCAAAAAGATCACCTCTCATTTTTCTAAACTCCAATGAGTACAGGCTCAACCTGCTCGACCTTTCTTCATAAGACAACCCTTTCATCTCGGGAATCAACCTCGTGAACCTTCTCTAAACTGCCTCCAATGTAAGTATATTCTTAAATAAGGAGACCAAAACTGTATGCAGTACTCCAGGTGTGGTCTCACCAACGCGCCCTGTACAGTTATAGCAGGACTTCCCTACTTTTATACTCCATCCTCCTTGCAATAAAGGCCAACATTCCATTTTCCTTCCTAATTACTTGCTGTACCTGCATGCTAACTTTTTGTGTTTCACGTACAAGCACCCCCAGATCCCTCTGTACCTCAGCATTTTGTAATCTCTCCCCATTTAAATAATAATTTGCTTTTTTATTTTTCCTACCAAAGTGGATAACTTCACATTTTCGCACATTATACTCCATCTGCCAAATGTTTGCCCGCTCATTTAGCCTATGTATATTATATACCTTTTGCGTCCTCCTCACAACTTGCTTTCTCACCTATCTTTGTTTACTACCATGTAAACTACTTAGAAACCTTGGGACAGGAAGAGTAGGGAAACCAAGGTCCCTGCATCTTAAGCGTTTACTCCAAATCTATGTGGAGTATTGCAAAATGTTTAATAACTGAAAAGAAGTTTTGAGAAGAGAAAACAAGTTATTTTCATCAAGTTTTCTGCTCACTGATCCGTGACCCAGTCACTCCCCTCTGCTCAACCATCAGTGGCCATGCCTTCAGCTGCTTAGAACTCCCTGCCTAAACCTCTCTGCCTCTCTCTCCTCCTTTAAGATGCTCATTAAAAGCTACCTATTTGACCAAGCTTTTGGTCATCTGCCGTAATTTCTTCTTGTGTGGCTCGGTGTCAAATTTATCTGTTTTGTCTTATAATACTGCTGTGAAGCGTCTTGAGATGTTTTACTACGTTATAGGCACTATATAAATAAAGTTGTTGCAGATCTGTGAAGCCTGTAAATTTCGGTATCCGTAAGGTGTGTGATAGAAGCTCTTGTCAGTCCTGTAACATACTGCTTCAGTAGGTTTGCTGTATTACAAAAATAGCCAAGCTGCTGTAACATTTCGGTGCACTGCAGTAACAAGTGGAAAACAGACTTCAAGTCCAGGATTACTGATCAGCAATGTCACAGGAGATCTCTGAATATTTTTAAGTGAGGTTAGTTTTTGGTGTCATGTTAAAACAAAGGTTCCTTTTAAAAAAAATTCTTCCCTCAAAGATTAACAGAAATGGCAGGATTTAACGCACTTTTCAAATAATGAATTAATAAGGATATAGTATTTTGATAGATTAACTACTTGCACTATTAAAATTTTAATTCGAACTTAACATGATGTATGTCTTATGAAAGAAAACTTTGTGTAATTTTGACAGCTTCAAAGAAAGATTAGCATTTAGAGTTGAAGTGTGAGGGGGCCTTAATTGCGCTCTTATTTCTCGGCAGTTTGATTTTGTTTTTTTTCTTCTCTCTGTGTGATGGTCTGGTATCAATCGTTCTGAGAAAATTGCTTGATGTTTAAGACTTGATTGATTAAACTGTGATGGATTTTAACACATCAAGACCAGCATCCAGTGACTTTTGATCAAAAGCCATACCCATTAATTGAATTAAAACAGAAAATGCTGGAAAACAGAGTTGTGTTTCTGGTCGATGACCCTTCATCAGATCTAGTGAATGTTTGAAATGAATGGATTCTTAAGGAGCACTGAAAGGGAGAGGGGAAGAAAGAACAAAAGGGGGAAGGTCTGTGATAGGGTGGAAGACAGGAGAGATTAGAAAGACAAAAGGGATGATGGGCTGACTTGAAATAGTAATGGCAAAAGTTAGAAAAATGTTAGTCTAGATAGGGTGTGAATGGCGGAATAATTACCAGCTGCCATGGGAGACAGAAAAAAAATTACATAAGATTGGGGGAGGGGGAGGGGGTGTGGGAAAAGGGAGCCAAATATGGCAGCGGTTATAATCTGAAATTGTTGAACTAGATGTTGAATCCAGTAGACTGTAAAGTGCCTAAACGAAAGATGAGGTGCTGTTCCTCGAGCTTGCATTGAGCTTCATTGGAACAGTGTAGGAAACCGAGGACGGAGAGGTCAGAGTGGGAGTGGAACGGGGAATTAAAGTGACAGGCGACCAGAAGCTCAAGCTCATGCTTACGGACTGAACGGAGGTGTCCCACAAAGCGGTCACCTAATCTGCGTTTAGTCTCTCCAATGTAGAGGAGACCAGCAGCGAATACAGTGTTGTAAATTGAAAGAAGTATAAGTAAATTGCTGTTTCATCTGGAAGGAGTATTTGGGGCCCTGGATAGTGGGAAGGGAGGAGGTCAAAGGGTCGGTGTTCATCTCCTGCGCTTGTATGGGAAGGTGCCGTGGAAAGGGGAGGGGGTGTTTTTGTAGATTCCAGCATCCGCAATATTTTGCTTTCTGATTAGTTGAATGTTTGGCTGCTGCTTAGTGATTAGAAATTTTCACCTGAGTCATCGCCCCTTACATAAAAAAACACTCGACCCCTCTTCCCTTGAGCTACCACCCAAACTCCAACCTCCCTTCTTCCCCAAAGTCCTTTGATCGATCCATGCCCGGTTTCCATCCCTCCAATCAGGATTCCACCCACAGCACTGAAATGGCTTTAACCAAACTCAAAAATAACAGTCTTTGTGAATGTGACCTTCATTATCCTTCCTTGAACACTTAACAGCCTTTGACATGGTTAACAACACTCTCCTCCTATTTCTCTCCTCTGTTGTTCAGTGGAACAGCCCCTTGTTTCCAGTCTTACCTCTCCGATCACAACCATAGCATATTCGGTAATGGCTTCTCTTCCACTCACCATCAGGGAAGTGATAGCAAACATTTAAGCATAACGGCCCAGAATTTGCAGTGGGTAATAACAGCGAACAGACAGCATTTGCTGTTATTATCCCTTTGATACTGACCGCAACTTCAGGATGTAGCACATGCGCATCCGAATGTAGAAATCCTGAAGTTACGGTCAGTAATTTACTGCTCTGATACTGGATGTGCTGTGCCACCCCCCCACCTCCCCATAGCCGGCAATCGGTGTAATCAGGGAAATTGGTGAAACTGATGAAATCATAAGGTTTTCTGTGATAATATCGCTGTTCAATACCCCTTTAAATGTTAGACCCCCTTTGAGTTAGGTGTAACTGGGATTATAACATTGACTGCTAAACAAACATTATGTCCTGAAAAACTGATCTAAATTTTGTGGCGTGTCAAATTTATTCATTTTCATATAAATTACAATTTTTTAAAAACGTTAAAAATTCATTAAAAGTTTGTCCATCTTTATTTTAGGTTTACCTTTGCCCCGTGTGAGAGCCCCAACCTTTAATTTGCTTTCTAACATAGAATAAAAGGAGTTTATTCACTTCTTGGTTCACAGTCTGTGGGAATTCTGCATTGTGATTGGCTGCTTAGACTGCTTGTTCTCACAGCAGCTCGCACTAGGAATTCCCCATTAACTTACACTGATTTCAACTGAATGTCGGAAAAGCTGAACTCGCCACTGAGATCCCGAGATCTTTGTGGGAAGCTTACTTAGGGGCCCTTGGTGAAGTTGCCGATCACAAATTTTGGGCCACTCAGATAACATAGTTGTATGTGGAAGATAAACAATTTTTGAAGAATAAGTAAGACCATATCAATGGTAAGTTAATGTAACATTTTTTTAGATATGTGAATTATCACTGTACTGGACAAAATATTAACTTTAATAAAGGAGGTTTGATTCAGGGTGAGCTCCTTTTATAGAGCTATGAAGTAGTGTGTCCTTAATCCATTGTGTCTTCATTCCTATACCTTTCAGATTCTGTGCAATGATGAGCAGTTGTATTGCCATTTACTAAAAAAAATTCTCATCACCTTCAAAATCCTTCACCTATGCAAGAAAAGGAAGGATTATTGGATAATTTCAGTCTTATGCTGCGCTTTTCACGTTTACATAACTCTGTTGACAGTCGTGTGTAAATATGATAGATGGTCTGTGGCTCATGTTAAATTACCCTAATAGTATGTACATGACCTTGTAATAATGTATTGAGAATGTCTTCAGTACATAAGTTTGAATATTAATTAATTATTCTAGTGTTAGTATTAAATGGGTGCTGCATTGTTTTAGTGAGGTTTGAAATGCTATAGCACAGATGCAAAGTTACCATTTAGAACAAATTGTTCATGCTTGTTAAATATATCACTTCTGCCAAAAAACATGTTTTAAAACTATTTTTAAATAGATAGTATAAAATCCACTTCAAAGGGTGCTTTGCAATTTATTCACCAGATTTTTCAGTACCTGTAAAATTAAGTTGATAAATAACACATTTTGAAAAAAGTGAAAAGTTCATCTGCGTGTACATATTGGGAGAGGACCACATCAGACTTTAGCAGTCATTAATGTCCGTTAAGGGTATGAAATAGTTTAAATTATAATATGAATTATATCCTGACAACCCAGCTTTCGGCTGCAATCCTAGTTCGACCCCAGAGACAACCACACCACACTTATATAGTCTCAACAAATGTAGTGATCAAAGTTTATTTAATTGATTTGCATGAATATTATAATTATACTTAATGAGCACTCGCTGTCACCTATTTCGACCGACAGTAATATCTTGCATCAGTAACCCTTCTAGCGATGTTGAAAACTCTTTGGCTGGTCAGAATGCAAGTTCCCTTTGGTGATCCAGCCGCTGGCAGCGTGAGAGGACTCGCTGTTATAACGTCCTGTTACGGTCCAAAAAGTCATCCTTTTTATAAGTCACTCTTTTGATTTCAGCTAGCTTAACACACAGCTGTAGGCTAGACTGCCCTTTTATTAAATAATAATGAATAATAAAGCACAGAGAACAAGCATTTGTTCTTGCATTTTCATTTATTCTCAGCTTGTAACTAGCTTTAAGAAAATTAAGAAAATAGAAAAGGCAACAACGTTAGGCAATACATTGCCCTCCCCAATCACAGAGCATGTTGGCACTCAGTCGAGGATCATGAAAAATGGCAATTTGAACAAGTGGGCAACTAGCATTGTGGAACTGTGCACCAGCAGGAGTAGATGCCTTCAGGAAAGGAGCAAAACAGAAAGTTGGCAATAAAAATATAATGTACTGTATTAAATGAAACTGTATCTTTTAGTAGTTGCTCTGACCATTGTATTTATATTTGTTCTGTCTCTTGTACAGTCTCAGTGACAGTTTCTTCACGGTCAAGGGTGCGGCCCTTTTTCTACAGCAAGGAAGCAGCCCACAGGTCCCACGGTGTCATCATCATCACAAATATGCAGGTGAGCTGTCTTAAGGTCAAAGCTCTCCTAAATGCCACTTTGGCTAAACAGACACTCGGCTTATTAAGTGATTAATGCTGCGATTTTCTACCATAGTTCATTTAGATATGCTTTTTTGTTTAAGTGCACAAATGATACAGATCTGATTAAACTATTCAATTTCACTTAAATGGGAGGGTCAGTCTCGGGGGAGTACTTTCTGTTCAAAGTACTATTTGGGGAAAAAAAATTATAGTAACATCGGAATAGGAGTAGGCCATTCAGCCCCTCGAGCCTGCTTCTTCATTTAATTAAATCATGCCTGATCTGTACCTCAGCTCAATTTACCCACCTTTGATCCATATCCCTTGATAACCTTGCCTAATAAAAAAATTATTCTGTCTTGAAAATTTAAATTGACCCAGCATCCACAGCCTTTTGCAGGAGCAAGTTCCAGATTCACACTACCCTTTATGTAAAAAAAAAAGGTTCCTAATTGCACTCTTAAACAGTCAAGCTCAAATTTGAAGATTATGTTCTTCTCTTCTGGATTTCCAGACCAGAGGAAATAGTTTCACTCTATCTACCTTATTGAATCCCTTTATCAATTTCTCCAACCTCATATCTCCAAAACATATTGTAACTGTGCCTGACAGTATAATTGGGGATCACTGTGTACAGATGCATATTATTATAATTAAGAATGCCAGAAAGCAAAAGTACAGTGCGATTATCTGTAGTGTGGGTTTGGAGATGATTGAGTCAGCTCCAGAGATCACTTGCTATAGATGAGCGATAAATATCTTTGAGAGATTCAAGACAATGAAGTTGCAGAACAAAATTTAGAGAGTAAATTACATAGGGCCTGAAATTGGTCGACATACCGCCGGCGTACCGCCCAAAAGGGCGATTTTGGTCAGAAAACAGCTACATACCACTCGGCAGAATATTCATCATTGATATACCGCTGGAGCTGCATGCTGTCCTGAAAAAGGTGGTGTTATGCGTTGGTAAGTGGCCAGGAATGGGCGGAGTGCTTGGAGCCACCATTTTAGAAATGGGGAACTGTCAGCTGAAAGGGTTGACGGTTGATAGGCAATGGCAAACATTTAAAGATCACATGGATGAACTTCAACAATTGTACATCCCTGTCTGGAGTAAAAATAAAACGGCGAAGGTTGCTCAACTGTGGCTAACAAGGGAAATTAAGGAAGTGTTAAATCCAAGGAAGAGACATATAAATTGCCCAGAAAAAGCAGCAAACCTGAGAACTGGGAGAATTTTATAATTCAGCAGAGGAGGACAAAAGGGTTTAATTAGGAGGGGGAAAATAGAGTATGAGAGGAAGCTTGCTGGGAACATAAAAACTGACTGCAAAAGCTTCTATAGATATATGCAGACAAACGTAGGTCCTTTGCAGTCAGATTCAGGTGAATTTATAATGGGGAACAAAGAAATGGCAGACCAGTTGAACAAATACTTTGGTTCTGTCTTCACAAAGGAAGACACAAATAACCTTCCGGAAATACTAGTGGACCGAGAGTCTAGTGAGAAGGAGGAACTGAAGGAAATCTTTATTAGGCAGGAAACTGTGTTGGGAAAATTGATGGGACTGTAGGCTGATAGTCTGCATTCCAGAGTACTTAAGGAAATGACCCTAGAAATAGTGGATGCATTAGTGATCATTTTCCAACAGTCTATCAACTCTGGTTCGGTTCCTATGGACTGGAGGGTAGCTAATGTAACACCACTTTTTAAAAAAAAAAAGGAGGGAGAGAGAAAACGGGTAATTATAGGCCGGTTAGCCTGACATCAGTAGTGGGGAAAATGTTGGAATCAATTATTAAAGATGAAAAAGCAGCGCATTTGGAAAGCAGTGACCGGATCGGTCCAAGTCAGCATGGATTTATGAAAGGGAAATCATGCTTGACAAATCTAGAATTTTTTGAGGATGTAACTGGTCGAGTGGACAAGGGAGAACCAGTGGATGTGGTATATTTGGACTTTCAAAAGGCTTTTGACAAGGTCCCACACAAGAGATTGGTGTGCAAAATCAAAGCACATGGTATTGGGGGTAATGTACTGACGTGGATAGAGAACTGGTTGGCAGACAGGAAGCAGACAGTCGGGATAAACGGGTCCCTTTCAGAATGGCTGGTAGTGATTAGTGGGGTGCTGCAGGGCTCAGTGCTGGGACCCCAGCTATTTACACTATACATTAATGATTTAGATGAAGGAATTGAGTGTAATATCTCCAAGTTTGCAGATGACACTAAGCTGGGTGGCGGTGTGAGTTGTGAGGAGGACGCTAAGAGGCTGCAGGGTGACTTGGACAGGTTAGGTGAGTGGGCAAACGCATGGCAGATGCAGTATAATGTGGATAAATGTGAGGTTATCCACTTTGGTGGCAAAAACACGAAGGCAGAATATTATCTGAATGGCGGCAGATTAGGAAAAGGGGAGGTGCAACGAGACCTGGGTGTCATGGTACATCAGTCATTGAAAGTTGGCATGCAGGTACAGCAGGCAGTGAAGAAGGTAAATGGTATGTTGGCCTTCATAACTAGGGGATTTGAGTATAGAAGCAGGGAGATCTTGTTGCAGTTGGACAGGGCCTTGGTGAGGCCTCACCTGGAATAATTGTGTTCAGTTTTGGTCTCCTAATTTGAGGAAGGACGTTCTTGCTATTGAGGGAGTGCAGCGAAGGTTCACCAGACTGATTCCCGGAATGGCAGGACTGACGTGAGGAGAGACTGGATCAATTGGGCCTTTATTCACTGGAGTTTAGAAGAATGAGAGGGGATCTCATAGAAACATATAAAATTCTGACGGGACTGGACAGGTTAGATGCAAGAGGAATGTTCTCGATGTTGGGGAAGCCCAGAACCAGGGGACATAGTCTAAGGATAAAGGGTAAGCCATTTAGGACTGAGATGAGGAGAAACTTCTTCACTCAGAGTTGTTAACCTGTGGAATTCCCTACCGCAGAGAGTTGTTGATGCCAGTTCATTGGATATATTCAAGAGGGAGTTAGATGTGGCCCTTACGGCTAAAGGGATCAAAGGGTATGGAGAGAAAGCAGGAAAGGGGTACTGCGGTGAATGATCAGCCATGATCTTATTGAATGGTGGTGCAGGCTCGAAGGGCCTAATGGCCTACTCCTGCACCTATTTTCTATGTTTCTATGTTAAAGCAGCAGCTCTGTATCTCTGAGGTGAAAAGTGATATTAAAGAGTGCACTTTTGATTGGGAAAGGTATATTTACTATGACTGAATAAATTATTGATAAGGCAATTTATGAATTTTTTTGATCATAAAATATTGTGGAGATTTAAAAAGAATGGGGCCTGTGTTATCTCAGCATGTATTGATGACAATCTGTCTACTGGAGGAACCAGATGTGAGGAAGTTTATTGAGCAGTGTTATAAGGCTCATGAAAGAGGTCGCAGAATGATGATGAAGAGGAGGCCTTACCCGCAAAGGATCTTCAGGGAGAAGTGTTCATACTTGGACCTGACCAATCGACAGTGTGTCCGAAGGCTACGCTTCCAAAAAGAGGCCATCACTGAGATTTGCCAGCTCATTAAGGCAGACCAGCAGCCCGGTAGCACCAATATTACTGCACTCTCTGTCGAGATGAAGGTGGATGTGGCACTTTCCTTTTTATGCATGTGGGTCTTTTCAATCATCAGCTGGGGACATATGCGCTATTTCTCAGTACGCTACTCTTCGGTGCATTCAACAGGTAATCGAAGCACTGTATGTACGCCGGATGGAATTTATAAACTTTCCAATGTCGAGGGAGGCTCGGAGTGACAGGGCTTTGGGATTTACACGCATTGCTGGCTTCGCCAAGGTGCATGGTGCTATTGACTGTACCCATATTGCCCTGCGAGCACCATTACAGGAGGCGGAGGTGTACCGAAACCGTAAGAGATTTCACTCCCTCATCGTGCAGTTGGTATGCGACTATATAAAACGGATAATGGCAGTGAATGGCAACTTTCCAGGGAGCATACATGATGCGCATATCTTGCGGGAGAGCACTGTGTCTGATCTGTTGAAGTCTGAGCCTCAAGATAAATGCTGGATGCTGGGCGATAAAGGGTACGGCCTCGCTACCTGGCTCTTGACACCACCCCCTCCTGCCCTCCAGTGGAACCCTCACACAGAACCCAAGCAACGATGCAATAAAAGTCATATAGCCACACGTAACATAATTGAAAAGACAATTGGAGTGCTGAAGCAGCGCTTTCGATGCTTGGACCACTCTGGAGGCGGGCTGCAATACTACCCTGAGCAGCTTGCTAAGTTCACAGTTGTCTGCTGCATGTTGCATAATTTAGCAATCATGCGGGGACAGGAATTGCCACAGGGGACTGCGGGACCACCTGAGGAGAGAGTGCAGGAGACGGAGGAGGAAGAAGAGGACAATGAGGGACAGGAGGATGACTAGGAGCTTGGAGATGAACCCATGGCATTACCCCCAACATCACAACGGAGGACACTCAGAGCGTATGCCACTGCAAAATTGTTATGTCAGCAGCACATAAATGAACGCTTTGCTTGAATGTGGAAAGCTGAGTTTTGGGACCCTCATGACTGTTGCCCCAAAAGTTTGACGCTATACAAGAGTGGTTAAATTCAATTCAAACATTGATCTAAAAATTTTAAAAATATACAATTTCCAAACTTTTTAAAAATTAACTGTTGACAATTTTAATAAAAACTTGAACAAAACTTACAAAACTTTAATACCAACTTTAGCAAACATTTTCTAACTTTAATAATAATAAACACTTTACTTTCCCCGCCCACACCCTCTGCCCCTTCCGTGGCCACGTGGTACACCACCCTTGGGACTATTCCCTCTTTCTTACTGCCGACCTTCCCTTTCCCAGTGCCCATGGGAATGAACCTCCCTGGGTATGTACCAAGCCGGTGTTCAGCACCGCACCCCAAGTGCTGTTGGGGGGATGGGGGAGTGAGACATTGCAGGTGCAATAACTGTGGGGCCTCAGGAGAAACTCGGGATGTGGAAGGCGAGGCTTCAGAGCTGGGAGATAATGTCAGCTCCACACCCTCGCGTGCTGTCGACCTGACTACTATGGCACGTGGAGGTTCCGCGTCATGGCCCGATCCTGTCGATTGCCGCATGGCAACTGCGGTTCGCTCCATCGCGGTGTTCATACGCAGCCTTTCCTCCAATTGTCGCTCTGATAGAGCTGCGATGTTAGTGGCTATTGCAGTTATGGCCTTGAGCAGCACTCGACCTATGTCGATGCTGGCCTGTGACAGACGCACCATGCAACACTGGGGGTGCCTTGCTACACACTGCTTGGTCTGGCAGATTTAGAGGACCCTTGGGGAATCCCATGAATATAGACAACGTGATGGTGGAGGATGTTGCAGCTGTCTCACATGGAGCTGGTGCATCCTCCTCCGTCTCCAACACCAGCTCCACCTCCACTGGCTGCTGGATCAGCGGCTCTTCCTGTTCATCTTCCTCTTTCGTCAGAAGAGGGCTGGGTGGAGGCAGTGAGTCTGTCGTTGCTGTGTCTGTGGTTTGAATCATTGGGGTCGGGAAGTACAAAACAACATATTTTTAAAAAAGCTTGGCAACAGGGTGACGGTTACATTCGTACATCGTACAGTGACTTATCACAGTCTTACTTAAATGTCCACCTCTGCTGCAATACTGCATTACATATCGCAGACAGAATACATATGAATTGCGTTACATGCCCCCAACCTTCCAGTGCATCACATGAGGCCAACATTACAGTGCAATAAACTTACATTTCATTACATCAGGCCAACGTTAGTTACAGTTAGATTACATTTCATGACATGATAGGACCGCAATACAGACTGCATTTTATTCAACTTACCATCTTATGTGAGTGGGTCAGCTCCAGTGCCAGTGGTGGTATGGGTGCTATCCCCAACCAGGGAGAGGGCATGGATCTCTATCTGTAAGCGGCTCCTGGGTTGTGGGGCTGCACCCCGTGCGACGCTGATCAGCTGCTGTTGCAGATATCTTCCTCTGAAGAAAGGAAAGTAACCTATTTAACATGGCACACGCACACACTACCACGCACCCTTGCAAAAAAAACTGTATACATCTGCACATGTTCCATTTAAAAGGTATTTCCTACAGCATTTAAACACAAGTTACATTTGTACTGCCCTGTTAATGTAAAGAAGACACCCCAAGGCGCTTAACATCTGTTTCCTTATGCCCATTTGTGAAGTCAGGATGGGAAAGATTAGGTAAGGTGAACAACAGCTTTGTGATGAAGTGGGCTTTTAGAGATGGAGAGAAGGGTGAGTAGTGAAGAGGTTTAGGCAGTGAATTCTAGAGTGTAGGATAGCGGCAATGGTGGAACGAAGGGAGGAGAGGATGCACAGAAGGCTAGCAACAGAAGGATGGAATGTTTGAGAGGGAAGATATAGGGCTGGAGTAGGTCGCAAAGATGGGGTGGCATGCGGCCATGGAGGAATTATAGTCCAGGTTGAGAATTTTAAATTTAATGCGTGCATGTGCAGGGAGCCAAGGATAGGGATGATGGGCGAGCAAGACTTGGTACAGGACATGATATGTGAGCCAGAGTTTTAGACAACTAGGAACTTGTGGAGGTTAGGAGTCCAGCAAGGAGAGCATTAAAATAGTTGAGTGTGGAGGTAAGAAAGGCATGTCTGAAGGTTTCAGGATGTAGGGCTGGAGGTGGGCTATTTGGAGGTAGAAGTAAGTCCGTCTTGGTGATGGATAAGATCAAACGGGTCGCCAAGCTTGCTTTAGGTTTGGGTCAGACTGGGAGTGGATGGAAGAGAGACTGAGTCAATCGCAAGGGAGTGGAGTTTGTTGTGGAGGGAATAGTTTTGGTCTTCCTAATGTTGAGCTAGATGAAGTCTTGACTCAATTTTGGACCAGCGGTATGGCAGCATGGAGGCAGTTGAAAGAAGTGTTAGAGTATCAATGTATGTGGGAAAGCTGATCTATTGCCGAGAATAATATTACCAAGGGCCAAGACTTAGTTCCTTGGGGGGACTCTACTGGTAACAGTGGAGGAAGGAAGGGAAGCCACTCCTGGTGATGCACCGGCTACATTCGCATATAATTAGACATGAATCATAGAGCTGAATGAAAGGGGAGAAGCATTGGAGGATGGCATAATCAACTGTATCAAACACTTGAAAAGATGAGGAGAGAAAATGCAACATGATCGCAGTCACAGAGGATATCGTTCATGACATTAACTCCCAATAAATATTTTACAAATTGTTCCGTAATATTAAATTTTTTTTAAGTGATGCTCAAAACTGCTTGCCCTGAAGAGGAAAATTGTAATTTCCTTTGAAGTGCCAGAACTCCTTGACAAGTGCAGAAGGAAGTCTTGTGAATACTATGTCCGTATGGAAATAAGTATCTGTGTGCTGCCATTATCTTATATTGAATCTGAAGTAATAAATTCAATCAACAATCTATACAGTTCTGGCAGTGCTGCTGAGGTAGTATAGTAGTGTGAAGGAATGCTAATAACAGTTGGAACTACATTCATAATCTGATACGTACACCGTCTGTAACATGAGCAACTACTATTTGCATTTATATGGCACTATTAATGTAGGAAAACGTCCTACAGTGTTTCACAGGAGCATAATCAAACAAAAACTGAACCCAATCCAAAGAAAGAAACATTAGGATTGGTAATTATAAGCTTGGGTCAAAGAGAGAAGTTTTAAGGAGGGTCTTAAAGGAGCAGGGAGAGGTGGAGAGGCAGAGAAGTTTAGGGAGGGAATTCCAGAGCTTAGGACTTAGATACCTGGAGGCACGGCTGCCAATGGTGGAGTGAAGGAAGTGAGCAATGGACAAGAGGCCAGACTTGGAGCAAAGCATAGTTCTGAAGCTTGTAGGGCTGAAGGAGGTTACAGAGAGAGGGAGGGGTGATGATATGGCATTGATTTGACCAAGGGGATGAGAATTTTAAATTGGAGGTGTTCAGGGACCGGGAGCTACTGTAAATCAATGAGCATAGGGGTGATGGGGGAACGGGACTTGATGTGTGTTAGCAAATGGACAGCAGAGTTTTGGATGAGCTTAAGTTTATGGAGGATGAAGATTGGGAGGCTAGCCAGGAGGGCATAGCTGAGTCTGGAGGTAACAATCTTGGATGAGGGTTTCAGCAGCAGATGGGCTGAGGCAGGGGCAGAGATGGGTGATATTCAGTAGGCGATCTATTGATGTAGAGGATATGTGGTCGGATGCTCGGCTCAGGGTCAAAAAGGGTGCTGCGATTGTGAATAATCTGGCTCCGACTTAGTGACCAGGGAGAAGGATGGAATTGGTGGCGAAGGCCAAAGGCACTGGCTTTGGTCTTCCCAATGTTTCATTACTGCTTATGACCTGCAGTGTGGGATAGAAGGCTTTTTTCTGATGGATTATGTGTGTGCATTTTTACTATAAATACTTTTATGTATAGAACATACTGAGACTTCTGACAGTTTGATGGTTCGTTTTAGGGTTCTGTTTCTGTTGTTCTAGCTTACCTGCCAATACTATTACTGAAGTACTGGCTGATCGTCCATGTTTTGACAGCAGCTGTGTTAAGTAAAATAATCAATAATCTAAAATTTAAAACTTATTAAAGAGTGGTACTGTCATCCCTTTCATTGCATTATTCTGTTTTCTAGGCAGATATTACTGAGATCATAACTGCAAATATTTAGAACACTCTGTGCTGGTTCTTTTAGTCGTGCTGGATTGCCAAGATGATTATCCTGCTGAGAATAATGGGCAGAGCTACTGGTTAAATAGGACTAAGTCATTCTGTTTTCATTACTTGGTTTTGCAAGGTTTTTGTCAGTGTTTTGAGGATCTCATTCCTCATTTCATTGAATCATAGAAATTTACAGCATGGAAGGAGGCCATTTTGGCCCATCGTGTCCACGTCGGCCGACCAAGAACTATCCAGCCTAATCCCACTTTTCAGCTTTGGTCCGTAGCCCTGTAGGTTACGGCACTTTAAGTGCACTCCAAGTATTTTTTAAATGTAGTGAGGCTTTCTGCTTCTACCACCCTTTCAGGCAGTGAGTTCCAGACCCCCACCACCCTCTGGGTAAATAAATTTCCCCTCATATCTTCTCTACACCTCCCCACAATTACTTTAAATCTAGGCCCCCTGGTTGTTGGCCCCTCTACCAAGGGAAATAGGTCTTTCCTAATTTTATACATCTCAATCAGGTCTCCCCTTAGCCTCCTCTGTTCCAAAGAAAACAAACTCAGCATCTCCAATCTTTCCTCATAGCCAAAATTCTCCAGTCCAGGCAACATTCTTGTAAATCTCCTCTGCACCCTTTCCAGTGCAATCACATCTTTCCTGTAATGTGGTGACCAGAACTGCACGCAGTACTCCAGCTGCGGCCTAACCAGTGTTTTATACAGTTCAAGCATAACCTCTTTGCTCTTGAATTCCATGCCTCGACGAATAAAGGCAAGTATTCCATATGCCTTCTTAACTTTATCTACCTGGCCTGCTATCTTTAGGGATCTGTGGATCTGCACTCCAAGGTCCCTTTGTTCCTTTACACTTCTCAGTGTCGTACCATTTAATGTGTATTCCCTTACCTTGTTAGACCTCCCCAAATGCATTACCTCACACTTATCCAGATTGAATTCCATTTGCCACTGTTCTGCCCACCTGACCAGAACATTGTTATCTTTCTGCAAATCCGCAGCTTTCTTCTTCATTATCAACCACACGGCCTATTTTAGTGTCATCTGCAAACTTCTTAATCATACCCCCAACATTCAAGTCCAAGTCATTGATATATATACCACAAAAAGCAAGGAACCCAGCACTGAGCCCTGCGGAACTCCAATGGATACAGCCTTCCAGTCACAAAAACCCCATAAACCATTAGCTTTGCTTCCTGCCTCTGAGCCAATTTTGGATCCAACTTGCTACTTTGCCCTGGATCCTATAGGCTTCTACTTTCGGGACCAGTCTGCTATGTGGGATCTTATCAAAAGCTTTGCTAAAATCCATATGTATCCACTTTGTCTTCGAAACAAAAAGCGAGTGGCCTCGTCTATAATATTCAAATGGGCTGCTATTTCCTATAATGTGGGCCACTGGTTTACTGTGACTGAATGTCAAATTTTGTTTGTTTTGTTTTACCTAGGATTCTGACATTTTTACTGATATTTTGAGAATATTTTCCATGAATGAAAGTGACAGGAAAAGGGAGGGATGTGTATCCATAACTCTTAAAGATCTGTGGCAATCTAAAACAACATTTAAAAAAAAAAGCTTCTTGTTTGAGGAATCTCTGTTGAAAAATGGAGATAGAATTGAGTTAATGTCGCAGAAGGATAAACATGATTGCTTATGATAATTGCAGCTCAGAAGGCATTGAATTTTGAGCCAAGGATAAATTGAGATGCTTTGCAATGTTTATTCATGCAGTATATGTAAAGATATTGATTGTAATTATCTCCCCCTTCCCCAGCTTAAATGTGCTGTAGCTAATTATTTATTTATACCAGCCTGTCTGTGATCAGCTATCATAGATCAAGGGTTGGTTTGTATGGTTCATTGCCACGTCATGCGATGCATTTATACACTAAGCTCCAAAATCTATCACTTGAAATAGGAGGAAAAACATTATAGTAGGTGACTTTTTTTCTTTCAATTTGAAGGAAACCTCTTGACAGGGACACTATTTCTGAGACTACGAACTGGAATGCGACATTCCTTCACATATGTTTGGGTCCCAACAAGAATTCTGACAGCACTAAATGAGACCAACACTGCATGTTAAGTTTTACTTTTAAAATGATTGCAATTTTTGCATGAAAATTAAGATAGGAGGGAGAAAGAGAGATGAAAGCAAAATTTCCCCCAAATACAATACTCAAGCATTTAGGCATTGTTGTAGGGGCATGTCACAATCATAACTACATTTCAAAAGATTAATTGAAACATCCTAAAGATGTTTATACTTGAATAAGTTAGGCTGATACCAATGAAATGAATGCATCTCTGATGAGAACTGTTCATTTATACTCCATGATTACTTAGTTAAATGTGTTGTGTACTCAGTAATAGAAAGAAAGACTTGCATTTATATAGTTATTCTGGACCCAAAGGATCTATCCTTGGCCCCCTCCTATTTCTCAATTACATGTTGCCCCTTGGCGACGTCATCTGAAAACACAGCATCAGTTTCCACGTGCACTGATGACACCCAGCACTACCTCACCACCACTTCTCTCGACTCTCATCAGTCCCTAAATTGTCAGGCTGCTTGTCTGTTCTGGATGAGCAGAAATGTTCTCCATTTGAATATTGGGAAGACCGAAGCCATTGTTTGTGGTCCCTGCAACAAACTCCGTTTCCTAGCCACTGACTCCATCGCTCCCCCCAATTTCTGTCTGAGGCTGAACCAGACTGTTTGCAACTTTGGTGTCATTTTTGACCCTGAAATTAGCTTTCAACCACATCCACAGCATAACTAAGACCACCTATTTTTACCTCCGTATCATCACCCATCTCCGCCCTTGCCTCAGCTCATACGCTGCTGAAGCCCTCATCCATGCCTTTGTTACCACTAGATTTGACTATTGACTCCTGGTTGGCCTCCCACATTCTACCCTACATAAACTAGAGGTGATCCATGTCCTAACTCGCACCAAGTCCTGCTCACCCATCATCCTTGTGCTCGCTGACCTACATTGGCTCCTGGTTTAAGCAACACCTCGATTTCAAAATTCTCATGCTTGTTTTCAAATCTCTCCATGGCCTCGCCCCTCTCTATCTCTAATCTCCTCCAGCCCCACAACCCCCTAAGGTGTCTGCACTCCTCTAATTCTGCCCTCTTGAGCATCCCTGATTATAATCGCTCAACCATTGATGGTCATGCCTTCTGTTGCCTAGGCCCTAAGCTCTGAAATTCCCTGCCTAAACCTCTCCGCCTCTTTACCTCTCTTTCCTCCTTCAAGAGGCTCCTTAAAACCTACCTCTTTGACCAAGCTTTTGGTCACCTGCCCTAATGGCTCGGTGTCAAATTCTTTGTCTTATAATGCTCCTGTGAAGTGCCTTGGGAACTCGTCCACGGCAAACGAGCCAAAGGCGGGCAGAGGAAACATTACAAGGGCACCCTCAAAGTCTCCCTGATAAAGTGCGACATCCCCACTGACACCTGGGAGTCCCTGGCCATAGACCGCCCTAAGTGGAGAAAGTGCATTCGGGCGGGCGCTGAGTTCCTCGAGTATCGTCGCCGAGAGCATGCAGAAATCAAGCGCAGGCAGCGGAAGGGGCATACGGCAAACCAGGCTCCCTGCCCACCCTTTCCCTCAATGATATCTGTCCCACCTGTGACAGAGACTGTGGTTCTCGTATTGGACTGTACAGCCACCTAAGAACTGGCGCTAAACGTGGAAGCAAGTCTTCCTCGATTCCGAGGGAGTGCCTATGATGATGATGATGATGAAGTGCCTTGGGACGTTTCGCAATGTTAAAGGCGCTATATAAATACAAGTTGTTACACAAACTCATGTACCAAGCTGCTGTAGTTATTCTAGTTCAGATTAAATATAATGGGAGCAAGAAGAGACTACTTGAAATAATGTTCCAAATTTTCTCAAAATAATGTACTTAAGTGGACTATATCCTCTCTCACTATGTTTATCTTATCTAATATTTCACACTCCATCTCCTTAACTACAATGTCTGTTATGTTTAAAATAACTCCACAAGACTGCATACCTTAAGCTCAAACTGTTGTGACCTTGGTCTCTTTATTGTAACTCCAGAGTGAGGAGGCAACATTTTGTAGACTGCCTTTTATACCTGCTTGCCCAGGGTGTGCAGGTGACCGTTGGGTCTCCCACAGGTGCGCCCCCTGGCGACAAGTCTTACACATTGGTAATGTTTACATATGTAACAGTCTGTATTGTCTGGAAATTTCAGCAGATCAGGCAGCATCTGTGGAGAGGAAGCAGAGTTAATGTTTCGGGTCGACTTCCTTTCATGAGAACCAGATTCCAGCATCCGCAGTATTTTGCTTTTGTGTCTGTATTGTGTCTTGCTTTTGTAAAGACAGACACAAAATTAATTAAAAACCATACCCACGTCGTCCGCCTCCATAGAATCATGGAATCGTTACAGTATTGAGCCCATGCTGGCTCTCCAAGAAACTTCAGCTGGTCTCACTCCCCTGCCCTTTCCCCTTAGTCCTGCATTTTTTTTCCCTTCAGGTACTTATCCAATTCCTTTTTGAAAGCCATGATTGAATCTGTCTCCACCATCCTTTCAGGCAATGCATTCCAGATCCTAACCACTCGGGTAAAAAGATTTTTCCTCATGTTGCCTTTTGTTTTGCTGCCAATCACCTTAAATCTGTGTCCTCTGGTTCTCTACCTTTCTGCCAATGGGAACAGTTTCTCTTTATCTACTCTGTCTCGATCCTTCATGATATTGAACACCTCTATCAAATCTCCTCTTAACCTTCTCTGCTCTAAGGAGAACAACCCCAGCTTCTTCAGTCTATCCACATAATAGAATCCCTCATCCCTCCTTCCTAAAGTGCGATGCCCAGAATTGGACACAACTCCAGGTGAGGCTGAACCAGTCTTTTCTAAAAGTGGTTCATAACTTCCTTGCTTTTGACTCTGCCTCTATTTATAAAACCCAGCAGCCCGTATGTTTTTTTTTCACCGCTTTTTCAACCTGCCCTGCCATCTTCAACGATTTGTGCACATATACCCCAAGGTCTATCTGTTCATGCACCCTCTTTAGGATTGTACCCCTTAGTTTTCTTGCCTCTCATTCTTCCTACCAAAATGCATCACTTCGCACTTTTCTGTATTAAATTTTATCTGCCACGTGTCGGCCCATTCCACCAGCCCGTCTCTTTTCTTGAAGTTTATCACTATCCTCCTCACTGTTTACTATACTTCCAAGTTTTGAGTTATCTGCAAATTTTAAAATTGTGTCTGTACATCCAAGTCATTGATGTATATTAAGAAAAGCAGTGGTCCTTGTACCAACCCCAAGGGAGCACCACTGTACACCTTCCTCCAGTCCGAAAAACAGCCATTCACCACTACACTCTGTTTCCTGTCACTTAGCCAATTTTGTATCCATGCATGTCTCTTTTATTCCATGGGCTTCAAATTTGCTGGCAAGAATATTATGTGGCACTTTATTAAATGCCTTTTGAAAGTCCATGTACACCACATCAACCCTCTCTATTACCTCATCATAAAACTCAATCAAGTTAGTTAAACATGAATTGCCTTTAACAAATCTGTGCTGGCTTTCCTTAATTAATCCACACTTGTCCAAGTGACTGTTAATTTTGTCCTTGATTACCGTTTCAAACAGCTTCCCCACTACGGAGGTTAAACTGACTGGGCTGTTGCTGGGTTTATCCTCGCACCTTTTTTTGAACAAGGGTATGACATTTGCAATTCTCCAGTCTTCTGGCATCACTGCGGTATCTAAGGAGGATTGCAGGATTATGGCCAGTACTGCTGCAATTTCCGCCTTAACTTCCTTCAGCATCCTAGGATCCATCCCACCCAGTCCTGGTGAGTTAACTAAAATCTCAATTTTTATCCCATCCAGTATCTTAACGACCTCCTCTTTCACTGACTTTGGCAGCATCATCTTCCTTGGTAACAACAAATAGAATGTACTCATTTAGTACCTCTGCCTCCATGCATAGGTTCCCTTTTTGGTCCCTAAACGGCCCCACCCCTCCTCTTACCACCTGTTTACTATTTATTTTACCTATAGAAGACTTTTGGATTCCCTTTTATGTAAGTTGCCAATTTGTTCTCATACACTCTTTGCCCCTCTTTATTTTGTTTATCACTTCCCCTCTGAACTTTCTATATTCAGCCTGGTTCTCACGTGTTCTCAACCAGACATCTGTCATATGCCCCCTTTTTCTGCACGTACAGGTTATCTTTAACAGGCCCTCCTCTTTCTTGAGTTATCCTCTTGCTCTTTATGTATTTATAAAACATCTTTGGGTTTACCTTGATTTTACTTGCCAACATTTTTTCATGCCCTCTCTTTGCTTTCCTAATTTCCCTTTTAATTTCACCCTTGCACTTTCTATATTCCTCTAGGCTTTCTGCAGTATTTAGTTCCGGTATCTGATATAAGCTTCCCTTTTTTGCCTTATCTTATCCTGTATGCTCCTTGACATCCAGGGAGCTCTAGATTTAAGAGTCTCACCCTTTTTCTTTGTAGGAACATATTTTCTTAGAACCCACACTATCTCCTCCTTGAATGCCTCCCACTGCTCTGACACTGATCTACCTTCAAGTAGCTGTTTCCAGTCCTCTTGCTAAATCGCATCTCAGCTTAGTAAAATTTGCCTTACCCCAATTGAGAACCTTTACTCCTGATCTATCCTTGTCCTTTTCCATAACTGTTATGTTGATGAAACACATGAAAACATTATGAAAGATTAAAAGTGATTTTAAAATCTTTGTGCTTTTTAAGCAAAGTTTTTTTTCTTAATTTGCTGCAGGAGATCTACAGCTACATCTTCAAGTAATGATCAACCACCTCCGCCCTGAAGACAGGATAAAGCTGGTAAGAGAAACCAGAGACAACTTTTTCTTCGGTCAATAGAGTCACTGACTTATGTGGAAACATCACTATGCTTAAGAGTATCCAAATCAAATTCTGAAATCCATGTAAGTAATAGCCAAAGCTTGGGGACCCTCCAGTGCGTACAGGGATACTACTCGAGTTTCACATAGCTAAAACTGCACTGCTTATCACCACAGAGCACTGAAGTTCCTGTTACTTGCATAGCAGGACCATCTTACCAATTCAACTGTTGGCGTGTTGATTTATCTGCAGAGAGAAATTTCAGCCTCAATAATTGATCAATACGCCCATGTCCTATTTAATGAGTTAGGCTAGCTTGTCAATCATAAAAGTCTCCTAGAGTCCTGTGCACTGTCTGCTTTGTGAATCCGACTATAGTGTGCCAGTGAATGTTGATCTTGTTCCAATCTTCTATCACCAGGCATATCAACATGGAGCCAACTTGACCCCAAAAAGAACCTGCTTTCCTTTCACCTCTCCCCACTTCCCTCGAACCAAGGAGGATTGTTACTAGTTGATCATTAGACAACTGACAAGTATGGGTTTGAGTCTTCCTTAGGTGAACAGCAGTTATCAGAAACACTTCCTGAACAGCATAGTGAGCAGGCCAACTAACCATTAATAAAGTATTTTGCCACTATCCTCAGGATTACAGCATTGGATACATACTATACGCCATTGAATGGTGGATCTACTAGTTGGGGGAGCGGAGCTTCAGCAGCAACTGCTTGGTTCTCTGCAATCCAATCAAGATAGGTACCTAACCCTAGATATAAGAATGTGTGATCTTGTGACCAGCCTTCAGGTAACACTTTTCAGGAGAATTTGTGTCATGCCTCAGTTTCCTAGTCAGCTGTACAACAGGCAACAATGTGATTGAAGGGAGCAATGTGCCAGCCAGCTTGATGTTCTGAATGGGAAGTCCGGTGACGTGCACCAGGCTTTTACCTATCGCCATCTGCTTATTCCAGGCCCCCGTGTCAAGGTTTTTGGCAAAGAGGTGTGTCTACCATGAAGCAACAAGTTAGACCAGGCCAGAGCTCTCCACACATACCAAAGGAAGCCCTCCTGTTGCAGTTCTAAGAATTCTGAACACTTGTTTAGACTTATCTTGAGATGAGAGAGACAAATGTTCCCTTCCCCAATCTCTCTTCTGGTCTGCTGATTGCTACGGCATATCTTAAGTGTTGGCTGTATAGTTTTCTCAAAGATTGCCAGCCACTCTGCAGGAGGGATATAATTGCATGGGATTGAAGCAGTAGGGTAGGCACAGAATTGAACTTATAGGAGTGTGGCCAAAGATGTCAATTTGGTCCAATCAGAATTTCCTGCTTCTGTATGGTATACTTATTGACCTGTACCAAACTGCACAGTACTTTCTTGAAAAACATTAAGGCCACAAGCATAGAAAAGTAGGTGTGCACTGAAGCTGGAAAGCATTCACTGGAGTAGTCATCCTGTCAGTTACCAATGTTAATCAACGGTCCTACCTTTATTTTTCCCAACAGTTCTGAGTTTTTCCCAATTAATTACTGAGCCATCCAAGTTGGGAAGTTTCATGTTTTTTCCCTGGTCAGTGCTGACCTCAGCCCAGTGAGAGTAGCGTATAATTAGCCTTTTATCCCAATTTAGTTTGGGAGAGGAAAATCAGTTCCTGCTTCTGATTGCTATCTAGTGACTTCTACTGGAAATTGGTATGTGTGAATGTTTGGGGGAGGACATGATTGGGATTGTGTGTGATGCACCCTGCTGGCAAGTAGCCTGCTAACACAGTTAAAATTCACAGAAAAATAAAGTCACTTATGGCAAGGTACCAGAGGACAGGGATGTCCATGGATTTGTTCACTTATCACTGATTTAGTGCTTTCAGAAAGGGAGGGCAGGAGAGAAAATTTGTGGAGTCCTGCCTATCTGTTAAGCATTTGATAGAACCAACTTGATAACTTCAATTTCTCTCTGGCAGAAGAAAAGTAGAGTGGCAATTTCAGGTCACCCAAGTATATAAATATTCATGCTTTTGCCACACTAATCTGTATTAGGTTTGACTAAGTTATATTGTCTCTCTTCCCCCCCCCCCCCCCTCCTTAAGCAAATAGTATTTACAGACATAACTTCCCAACTCATTACAATGCTAGGAGCAGTGGTGTGACCAAAGCTAGCTGGCAATAGGATTAATGCTGCTTTAATCAGAGCCGTAAACTCTTGCTGAAACCCTTTGGAAATGGTTTGCACCCACAGGCTGTGCGTCTGGAAACCATGTCAGCTGATCGAATCCGATACATGGTAGTTGTGTATACTAATGGGCACCAGGATACAGAGGAGAATGTTCTTCTGGGAATGGACTTTGCAAGCAAAGAGAGGTATGTAGTGTGTAAGTATTTTTGGGGAGAGGACAAGGCAGAGGAGAAGAATGTTTGGGTAATGGGAGCCAAGAAAAGATCTTTATCCTTTTGCATGAAGAAGGGTTTTGAAATTTTGATTAGTTAATATAAATGAATTGCCAGTTAGCTGTTGCCAACTCCTCTATATATATATATATATATATATATATATATATATATATCCCATGAGGAATGGTGCAAGAGGGAGGAATTCAACTTCCTGGGACATTGGAACCGGTTCTGGGGGAGGTGGGACCAGTACAAACCTGACGGTCTGCATCTGGTCAGGACTGGAACCAATGTCTGAGGGGCAGTGTTTGCTCGTGCTGTTGGGGAGGATTTAAACTAATAGGGCAGGGGGATGGGAACCTATGCAGGGAGACAGAGGGAAGTAAAATGGGGTCAGAAGCAAAAGGTATGAGGGCAGAAAAATCAAAGGCAAAAATCAAAAAAGGCCACATTACAACATAATTCTAAAAGGACAAAGCGTGTTTAAAAAAACAAGCCTAAAGGCTCTGTGTCTCAATGCGAGGAGCATTCATAATAAGGTGGATGAATTAACTGCGCAGATAGCTGTTAACGGATACGATGTAATTGGAATTATGGAGACATGGCTCCAGGGTGACCAAGGCTGGGAACTCAACATTCCAAGGGTATTCAATATTCAGGAAAGATAGACTGAAAGGAAAAGGAGGTGGGGTAGGGTTGCTGGTTAAAGAGGAGATTAACGCAATAGTAAGGAAGGACATTAGTGTGGATGAGGTGGAATCTATATGGGTCGAGCTGCAGAACACTAAAGGACAGAAAACGCTAGTGGGAGTTGTGGGACCACCAAGCAGTCATAGTGAGGTTGGGGATGGCATCAAACAGGAAATTAGGGAGGCGTGCAATAAAGGTACAGCAGTCATCATGGGTGACTTTAATCTACATATAGATTGGGCTAAACAAACTGGTGGCAATACGGTGGAGGAGGATTTCGTGGAGTGTATAAAGGATGGTTTTCCAGTCCAATATGTCAAAGAACCAACTAGAGACCTGGCCATCCTAGACTGGGTGTTGTGTAATGAGAGAGGATTAATTAGCACTCTTGTTGTGCGAGGCCCCTTGGGGAAGAGTGACCATAATTCTTCATTAAGATGGAGAGTGACACAATTAATTCAGAGACTAGAGTCCTGAACTTAAAGAAAGGTAACTTTGACGGTATGAGATGTGATTTGGCTTGGATAGACTGGCGAATGATACTTAAAGGGTTGACGGTGGATAGGCAATGGCAGACATTTAAAGATCACATTGATGAACTTCAACAATTGTACATCCCTGTCTGGCGTAAAAATAAAACTGGGAAGGTGGCTCAACTGTGGCTTACAAGGGAAATTAGGGATAGTGTTAAATCCACAGAAGAGGCATATAAATTGGCCAAAAAAATCAGCAAACCTGAGGACGGGGAGAAATTTAGAATTCAACAGAGGAGGACAAAGGGTTTAATTAGGAGGGGGAAAATAGAATATGAAAGTATTATTTTGCTTCGGTCTCAATTATTTTGCTTCGGTCTTCACAGTGGAAGACACAAAAACCATGCCAAAAATTGCTGGTCACAGGAATGTGGGAAGGGAGGACCTTGAGACAATCACTATCACTAGGGGGGTAGTGCTGGACAGTCTAATGGGACTCAAGGTAGACAAGTCCCCTGGTCCTGATGAAATGCATCCCAGGGTATTAAAAGAGATGGCGGAAGTTATAGCAGATGCATTCGTTATAATCTACCAAAATTCTCTGGACTCTGGGGAGGTACCAGCGGATTGGAAAGCAGCTAATGTAACACCTCTGTTTTTAAAAGAAAAAGGGGCAGACAAAAGGCAGGTAACTATAGTCCGGTTAGTTTAACATCTGTAGTGGGGAAAATGCTTGAAACTATCATTAAGGAAGAAATAGCAGGACATCTAGATAAGAATAGTGCAATCAAGCAGACGCAGCATGGATTCATGAAGGGGAAATCATGTTTAACTAAATTACTGGAATTCTTTGAGGATATAACGAGCATGGTGGATAGAGGTGTACCGATGGATGTGGTGTGTTTAGATTTCCAAAAGGCATTCGATAAGGTGCCACACAAAAGGTTACTGCAGAAGATAAAGATACGCGGAGTCAGAGGAAATGTATTAGCATGGATAGAGAATTGGCTGGCTAACAGAAAGCAGAGAGTCGGGATAAATGGGTCCTTTTCGGGTGGAAATCGGTGGTTAGTGGTGTGCCACAGGGATCGGTGCTGGGACCACAACTGTTTACAATATACATAGATGACCTGGAAGAGGGGACAGAGTGTAGTGTAACAAAATTTGCAGATGACACAAAGATTAGTGGGAAAGCGGGTTGTGTAGAGGACACAGAGAGGCTGCAAAGAGATTTGGATAGGTTAAGCGAATGGGCTAAGGTTTGGCAGATGGAATACAATGTCGGAAAGTGTGAGGTCATCCACCTTGGGGGGAAAAAAACAGTAAAAGGGAATATTATTTGAATGGGGAGAAATTACAACATGCTGCGGTGCAGAGGGACCTGGGGGTCCTTGTGCATGAATCTCAAAAAGTTAGTTTGCAGGTGCAGCAGGTAATCAGGAAGGCGAATGGAATGTTGGCCTTCATTGCGAGAGGGATGGAGTACAAAAGCAGGGAGGTCCTGCTGCAACTGTACAGGGTATTGGTGAGGCCACACCTGGAGTACTGCGTGCAGTTTTGGTCACCTTACTTAAGGAAGGATATACTAGCCTTGGAGGGGGTACAGAGACGATTCACTAGGCTGATTCCGGAGATGAGGGGGTTACCTTATGATGATAGATTGAGTAGACTGGGTCTTTACTCGTTGGAGTTCAGAAGGATGAGGGGTGATCTTATAGAAACATTTAAAATAATGAAAGGGATAGACAAGATAGAGGCAGAGAGGTTGTTTCCACTGGTCGGGGAGACTAGAACTAGGGGGCACAGCCTCAAAATACGGGGGAGCCAATTTAAAACCGAGTTGAGAAGGAATTTCTTCTCCCAGAGGGTTATAATTTCTCTGCCCAAGGAAGCAATTGAGGCTAGCACATTGAATTTATTCAAGTCACAGATAGATAGATTTTTAACCAATAAGGGAATAAAGGGTTTCGGGGAGCGGGCGGGTAAGTGGAACTGAGTCCACGGCCAGATTAGCCATGATCTTACTGAATGGCGGAGCAGGCTCGAGGGGCTAGATGGCCTACTCCTGTTCCTAATTCTTATGTTCTTATTATGTTGGGAACATAAAAACTGACTGCAAAAGTTTCTACAGATACATGAAGAGAAAAAGATTAGTGAAGACAAATGTAGGTCCCTTACAGTCAGAATCAGGTGAATTTATAATGGGGAACAAAGAAATGGCAGACCAGTTGAACAAATACTTTGGTTCTGTCTTCACGAAGGAAGACACAAATAACCTTCTGGAAATACCAAGGGACTGAGTGTCTAGGAGAAGTAGGAACTAAAGGAAATCCTTACTAGTCAGCAAATTGTGTTAGAAAATTGATGGGATTTAAGGCCGATAAATCCCAGGGCCAGAGTCTGCATCCCAGAGTACTTAAGGAAGTGGCCCTAGAAATAGTGGATGCATTGGTGGTCATTTTCCAACATTCTATACACTCTGCATCCGTTCCTATGGACTTGAGGGTAGTTAATGTAACACCACTTTTTAAAAAAGGAGGGAGAGAGAAAACTGAATTATAGACCGGTCAGCCTGATATAGGTGGTGGGGAAAATGTTGGAATCAATTAAAGATGTAATGGCAGCTCATTTGGAAAGCAGTGACCGGATCGGTCCAAGTCACCTTGGATTTATGAAAGGGAGTCATGCTTGACAAATCTTCTAGAATTTTTTGAGATGTAACTAGTAGAGTGGACAAGGGTAAGCCAGTGGATGTCGTGTATTTAGACTTTCAAAAGGCTTTTGATAAGGTCCCACACAAGAGATTAGTGTGCAAAATTAAAACACATGGTATTGGGCGTAATGTTACATGAATAGCACGTTTAGCGAGTTGGTCTCATCGCAGGTAAAGGGTACAAAGCCAGATAGTAAATGGGTGACCAACAGAAAGTGCAAGGAAGGTAGTGCAGGGAAGTCCAGAACTAGGGGACACAGTCTAAGGATAAGGGGGAAGCCATTTAGGACCGAGATGAGGAGGAATTTCTTCACCCAGAGAGTGGTGAACCTGTGGAATTCTCTACCACAGAAAGTTGTTGAGGCCAATTCACTAAATATATTCAAAAAGGAGTTAGATGAAGTCCTTACTACTAGGGGAATCAAGGGGTATGGTGAGAAAGCAGGAATGGGGTACTGAAGTTGCATGTTCAGCCATGAACTCATTGAATGGCGGTGCAGGCTAGAAGGGCCGAATGGCCTACTCCTGCACCTATTTTCTATGTTTCTATGTTTATTCACTGGAGTTTAGAAGGATGAGAGGGGATCTCATAGAAACATATAAGATTCTGACGGGACTGGATAGGTTAGATTTGGGAAGAATGTTCCCGATGTTGGGGAAGTCCAGAACCAGGCAACATAGTCTTAGGATAAGGGATAGGCCATTTAGGACTGAGATGAGGAGAAACTTCTTCACTCAGAGTTGTTAACCTGTGGAATTCCCTACCGCAGAGAGCTGTTGATGCCAGTTTATTGGATATATTCAAGAGGGAGTTAGATATGGCCCTTATAGCTAAGGGGATCAAGGGGTATGGAGAGAAAGCGGGAAATGGATACTGAGGGAATGATCGGCCGTGATCTTATTGAGTGGCGGTGCAGGCTCGAGGGGCCAACTGGCCTACTCCTGCGCCTATTTTCTATGTTTCTATGTACTGACGTGGATAGAGAACTGGTTGGCAGACAGGAAGCAAAGAGTAGGAATAAAAGGGTCCTTTTCGGAATGGCAGGCAGTGACTAGTGGGGTCCTGCAAGGTTCAGTGCTGGGACCCCAGCTATTTACAATATATCTTAATGATTTGGACAAAGAAGTTATTAACCTGTGGAATTTTCTACCGCAGAGAGTTGTTGATGCCAGTTTGTTAGATATATTCAAGAGGGAGTTAGATATGGCCCTTGCGGCTAAAGAGATCAAAGAGTATGAGAGAAAGCAGGAAAGGGGTAGGGTGAGGTGAATGATCAGCCATGATCTTATTGACAGGCTCGAAGGGCTGAATGGCCCATTCCTGCACCTATTTTCTATGTTTTTATGAATTGAATGTAATATCTCCAAGTTTGCAGATGACACTAAGCTGGGTGGCAGTGTGAGCTGTGAGGAGGATGCTAAGAGGCTGCAAAGTGACTTGGACAGGTTAGGTGAGTGGGCAAATACATGGCAGATGCGGTATAATGTAGATAAATGTGAGGTTATCCACTTTGGTGGTTAAAAACAGGAAGGCAGAATATTATCTGAATGGTGACAGATTAAGAAAAGGGGAGGTGCAACGAGATCCGGGTGTCATGGTACATCGGTCATTGAAAGTTGGCTTGCAGGTACAGCAGGCGGTGAAGAAGGTAAATGGCATGTTGGCCTTCATCGCGAGAAGATTTGAGTTTCGGAGCAGGGAGGTCTTACTACTGTTATACAGGGCCTTGGTGAGGCCACACCTTGAATGTTGTGCACAATTTTGGTCTCCTAATCTGAGCAAGGACATTCTTGCTATTGAGGGAGTGCAGCAAAGGTTCACCAGACTGATTCCCGGGATGATAGACTGACATTTGAAGAAAGACTGGATCGACTAGGCTTTATATTTACTGGAATTTAGAAGAATGAGAGGGGATCTTATAGAAACATATAAAATTCTGACGAGATTGGACATGTTAGATGCAGGAAGAATGTTCCCGATGTTGGGGAAGTCCAGAACCAAGGGTCACAGTCTAAGGATAAGGGGTAAGCCATTTAGAACCGAGATGAGAATAAACTTCTTCACTCAGAGTTGTGAGCATGTGGAATTCTCTACCACAGAGAATTGTTGAGGCCAGTTCATTAGCTATATTCAAAAGGGAGTTAGATGTGGCCCTTACGGCTAAAGGGATCAAGGGGTATGGAGAGAAAGCAGGAAAGGGGTACTGAAGTGCATGATTAGCCATGATCATATTGAATGGTGGTGCAGGCTCGAAGGGCCGAATGGCTTACTCCTGCACTTATTTTCTATGTTTCTATGACCTCACTGAAAGGGTGGGTAAATGACCTCTGTTGATGACTTTCTTTCCTAGGTCATCTTGCACTGTATATTTAGTTTTTCTGTTCCCTTCCTTGATTATGGTAGACCATGATGGGGAATTTACTGAATAGAATTGTCTGTGAAGTAGTTACCCCATCACTTTATGGAAAAGTGCATTTGTACATTATAAAGCTACCAATAAATTTGGTGGTTGAACTTGAATTGACTGCTATAAATAGCTCAGTGATTGGGAGTTAGTGTTCTATTTTGATCCTACCAAAGACAATTTTTTCATTATTTGCAAAATTGAAGCAAAATGGGTTTGTGACGCGTAAAGCAAGAAAGCAAATTGTATGTTGGAAATGATTGATTAAAATTTTTCAATATTGTAAGACAACGTTAAGCATGTCAAAAGTAAAAGAATGATGGAGTGGAGAGTGTGCTACTGCTCAGCGATGAAAGTGCAAATCTAACTGTAAAGGACAAAGGTATGACATACTAAATATTTTATTTCTGTTTTTAGAAATGATAGTGGAAGTGAGAATGCAGATATTCTACAGGGGGATAATTGTAGAAAAGGAATTGAATCTGGAAAAATTTAAGCACGAAAGTAGTGCTTTTCACAAATTTGGGATATCGCAAAGTGCTTCACAGCAAGACATTATTATGTAGGGAAATGTAGTAGTCAATTTGTGCACAGCACCTTCCCATTAACAGTAATGAGATAAATGACCAGATAATCTGTTTGATAGTGTTGGTTGAGGGATTACTGTTTGCCAGGACTCCGTGAGAAATCTCCTACTCTCTTTGTATAGTGCCAAGGGATCTTTTATGTACAGTTGAGAGAAGAGAAAGGACCTTGATTTAATGTCCCATTCAAAAAAAAAAAAATCTTTACTTCTAACTGTGCAGTTCTCCTAAAGTACTGCACTGGAGTGTCAGCCTAGATTGTGAGCTCAAGTCTCTGGAGTGGGTCTTTAACCCACTGACCTTCTGACTCAGAGGCGAGAGTGCTTATGCTAAGCCAAGGCTGACACCTAGTAGAACTCAAACTAGTTAAATCACAGGGTCCTGATGGCATACACTCTAGGATATTGAAACTCAAGAGATAGCAGAAGTTCAGTCTACAGTTTTTCAATTTTCCTTAGATTTGGAAATTGTGAATAGGGACGCGACTACAAGGTCAAAAAAGTAATAACTTTGTACAAAGCAATGGTTAGGCCACAGTTTAAGTACTGTGTTCAGTTTCGGCACTATATTATTGGAAAACACATTAAAGACACAGTGTAAATTCACCAGGATAATACCAGGGATGAGTAATGGTAATTATGGGAAAAGTGAGATACTGGGACTATTTTCACTGAAGCAGGGTGAATAGGGAAAGATTATTTCCTTTGGCTGGAATGTTGGTGACAACGGCTCATAACTTAAAATTGCCACTGAGAATACAGAGAGTTGTTAGGTGAAATTTGTTTGCAAAAGGTTGTTGGAGCATGTAATACTTTACCACTGAAGCAGAGACCATTGCATCTTTTAAGAGGAAATTGGATAAATATTTGAAGCAAAGAAAGATACAGAGCTGTGGGGACAATGCAGGGTTGTGAGATTAGTTTTGGACTGCTCTAGCTAAGCAGCAGAACTTCCTTCTGTACTGTAAACTTCTATGGTCCATGATTGAAGATACTGATGCAGTGTGCACCATTGCAGTCTTGGACCCATCCAATATTCTTGTCCAAATTGCTCCACCGAAAAGCAATATCAAGGGGGCAGTGGAGCTGAGGCTGTATTGAGACATGGCATGTTATAGTGCCTAATCTCAAAAAATGCCCCCAATTTTTCAATATTTTGGTGGGAAAAGATGGCGGTACATTAGAAACAGATGAAGGAAAAGGTCAAGATTTCTACTTTGTGCAAATGCCTTGTGAGATCAGCTAGTTTTAAGTATATTTTCTACTTGCATGCACCGTGTTCTATTGTGAACAAATAATATTGGTGGATAAGGAAATCCTGGACTATTTCTTTGTGCACTTAAGATACAAAAGTTGTGTAGAGAAGATATTAAGAAAAGAAGTCACGAAGTTTGTTTTGTTAACAGGAGAATGCTACATGGAGTTAACACGGGCCATGTTTAATCTGGCTTGCGCTCTTGCCCTTTTGGTCACTGGAGATGTTGTTAACTACCACACAATTTGTTAACCAGTTCATTTGAGTCATTTGGTCTCTGAATACTAATTAAGCAATTTGCAATAAGGTTGTTTGCCTGCTCTGTAGTGTCAGATGTACCTTCATAAAACAAATGCATGACATGTTACTGAACTGATCATCATATCTTTAATGGTGAATTTTCACTTTCTCCAGTAATACCTGTACAATAGGAATGACCCTTCCTCTCTGGAGTGACACCAAGATTCACCTGGATGGAGATGGGTAAGGAACTAGATTGCTTCTTCATTATTAAACAAGAAAAAATAGGGATGATTAAAATCATCATTGCTTTTTTAATATAGTATCATGCTCATCTCAATGTCCATTGCTTACAATTTTATGTTTAAATACAAAGAATTCCTTCATATACAGGTAATAGAGGGTTCCCTCCCATTTTACAGGGACTTTAAGGGGACCTACATTATTCATAATTTCCTACACTGAAATTTGCCCCGTATTTTATAAATGACCTTTTTAATGCCTAGTATCTATGAAATCTTACCATCTTGCCACAATATCTGTTCTGTAGCCTGATCTGATGAACGTTTCTAAACTTAGTATTATGGGCCCAAGTTTCCACATGATTTGCGCCTGATTTTTAGGAGCAACTGGTGGAGAACGGACTATCTTAGAAATCGCAATTCTCCGCATTTTTTTTTCTGCAGTTCTAGTCAGTTAGAACAGTTCCACTTTGGAACAGAATTTTTTCTTCAAAAGGGGGCGTGTCCAGCCACTGACGCCTGATTTCAAAGTTTCCACAGTGAAAATGTACTCCAAACTAACTTAGAATGGAGCAAGTGAAGATTTTTGTAGAACTGAAAAAACCTTGTCTACACATTTAAAAAATCAGGCGCAGGTTACAAATTAGGCGTCCAGAACGAGGTGGGGGGGGGGGGGGGAAGGGAAGTCATAAAATTCTATAATAAATCCTTATTTATACTTCTACAAATATTATACAAATAAATCCAACCTGAATAAACATTTATAAGCAAAGAAAAGATTAAATAAACCATCTTCCTACCTGTGTGAAAGTGCTTCAGCCAGGGAGAATGCTGCAGGCGTTCGTTCCCGCGGGGGGGGGGGGGGGGGGAGGAGGCAGCCGTTCGTTCCCGCGGGGGGGGGGGGAGGAGGCAGCCATTTGTTCCGGACGGGGAGGGGGAGGGGGAGGGAAACGGCTGCCTCAACTTTCTGAGGCTTCCTGCAGCCTTCTCACTGCTGCAAGAAGCCTCAGTGCTGATGTGCTGATGGCAATGTGCTTTTATTAAAAAATGTTCAAAAATTAAACAGCTACAAAGAACTACAAAATGCCAATGTTTCCTTCACACTGCATGTGCGCGAACGCTCCAATGCACACGTGCAGCGTTGCTGGCAGGAAAAAAACTAATTTAATTGGTACCCGCCCCCTCCCACTTACAAAATCGGCGCGAGTGTAGGCTCCGCCCCCCTGGGCGCCGCGCCAAGCAGACAAGGAGCTGCAGGGTGCTCCAGAATCGCGTGTTTTTTTTCCGGCGCCGTTTTAGGCACGAAAAACGGGCGCCCAGCTTGGAGGGGCGCCCGTTTCTTATCATGTGGAAACTTGGGCCCTATAAGACTACTACTGAGCTTCGGCTAACTTTTTCCATTTAAATTTTGTAATGTGTGCATCTTTAGTAATGCATAAAAATGCGTGGTTTTCAAAAAATTTCAAGTGGAGTTCATTAATATAGATTATATTTTAAGCAGTGTTTATTGGTAAATGTCTCAATAAACAACCTTGCTCGTAATAAAAATATTACTTAGCACATTGCTGAGATGCACCAAAGCATTTAAAAATGCTTTAAAAAATCTAGGTAAGATTTCAAGGTTCTAATGCAATTTATAAAATAATTTGTATATTTTTTTCAATTACAATTGAAACAACAGAGAGAAATGTTAGTATGGAGCATTTGCGTTTGCACCCGGTAATTGTATTGAGGGTAAAGATAGATCTTTGGGCACTCCAGAGGTAACATTTTGCGGGTGGGAAATAGCACAAAGCCAAGAGGTAGTGCATTGATTACACAGGGGAACTCTACAAAGTGCAACTAAGTAGACACATTAGTGCTTATTTAGTGATTAAAGCACTTTTGCTTTTAATGTTTCTTTTACACATACTTTTCGACGAAGCAGAAACTCATTTCTGACGGACTGCCCTGTCTGAAACATTAATCTGTCTTTCTCTTTCAGATCTATTGTGTATTTCCAATGTTAGCTAACCTGCAGCCACGCCTTTGACAATTCAATTCTGAAATGGACACTAGCTCTTAAACATTCTGGCTCCATCCCTCCAGTTTTATGGTAGATTTGGAAATGCTCCACTGTCTCACCAACTTACTACATGCCACTTTCCAAGGTTCTGGCTGCATAAAATGCTCCTGCCCACAAATGACATTGCAACTAGGGAAATGTGACCTATTCTGTGTTTGTCATTATTTTCCCAGTTCATACTGGAATGCAGGGTTAGGCTGGCTGACTGCCTTCGGTGTTCATGTTCAGCAGTCAGTAAAAAGTGGGTGGGGAGGCAAAAGCATTCCTTTGCAGACAAGGAAGTGTGCAAGTGCTCTGAGCACTGCCTTACACAGGCCTTGCAAGAGGAATCACAATTTTAAGGTTAAAAGAAATGCTGCTTTGCAGGTAGAACAGATGGAGCCTACATTTCAACAGGCTCTCGAGGCCCGCTGCATCACAACTCCGTCCTCTTCTTGGTGGGACACTCCAATGGCAGCCCACCTCCTATATGACGACGACTTTGAGACCAGAAAGTCAGTGAGGGTCACGGGGAATGCTGTCTCACACACACTTCCTCCTCCCACCACCACCAGAGATATGCCTCAACCAAGGTGGAGTTACGGATAGCTTAGGTCTAGGAGCTGTATAGGATCAATGTAGAGCGCTCTCCCTTTTGTGATTATGCACTTAGTCCCTGCCTCATACTTCTCTACAATGACTTGGAGCATTACTTGGCACTTAACCACACCCAAATGTTCTATATTAATGCACTGCTATTTATCTGATATTTTAAAGCTTTGGACATTACAATGTTAAGTCATATATTCCTTAACAGAGTTTAAAATGTTGGTTTAATTACAAAGGAGAAGGCAATTATAGCGGGCTGGATTTATGAACCTTGGTGGGTCTGTGGCGGGCGATGTCGGTGGTGAGTCCCGACCCCACTGACGGCTCTCGCCCGCTGTGTAAAATGATTTTACCCTGATTGTGCTTGTTAAGCCTGCCCGGCGTGTTTCCCGGCCAATTAGAGGAAGTGAGTCTGGTGATGTCATTTGATGACGCGTCATCAGCCGGTTTCCTTAAAGGGACTATGGCCAACTTTAATTTGACAGTTGTGTTGTCAGTCTTCTACAATAATGAGATGCTGCAAACACTGACTATCACTACAGAGGTGCAGGGCTGAAACCAGGCTCTCCCGGAATCACAGCGCACAGGGAGGTTTGCTTCCCTTGGAGATCAACACAATTTGGTTGCACAGTGCAGAGGAAAGAATAAGCAGGGATGTGATCAGGACCTCGATGCAGTGCCACAAACATTTCAATGATCTCAGTAGAACACGAAACGTTATTACAATAATAACTAATAATAATAACTTTTATTTATATAGCACCTTTAACATAGTAAAACGTCCCAAAGCGCTTCACAACAGTGTTACAGACAAACAGATAAATTTGACACCAAGCCACAGAAGAAATTAAGGCCGATGATCAAAAGCTTGTTTAAAGAGGTAGGTTTTAATGAGCATCTTAAAGGAGGAAAGGGAGGCGTAGAGATTTAGGGAGGGAGTTCCAGAGCTTAGGGCCCAGGCAGCTGAAGGCAGGTCCACCGATGGTTGAGCAGTTATAATGAGGGATGTTCAAGAGGTCAGAATTTAAGGAGCGCAGTCATGGGATTGTGAGGCTGTAAAATATTACAGAGATAGGGAGGGGCAAGTCCATGGAGTGATTTGTAAACAAGGATGAAAATTTTGAAATCGAGGCATTGTTTAACTAGGAGCCAATGTAGGTCAGAAAACAGGGGTGATGTGTGATCTTGACTTCATGCGGGTTAGTACACGGGCTGCTGAGTTTTGAATGACTTCAAGTTTACGTAGTGTGGAATGTGGAAGACCGACCAGGAGTGAGTTGGACTGGTCAAGTCTAGAAGTAATAAAGGCTTGAATGAGGGTTTCAGCATTCTGCTGTGCCTCTCATCACATCCCCATCACTCTGCCTTCCCTACCCTATGGCACATCCTTACTCCCACTAACTTACCTTGCACCTCCACCCATCCCTCTCTCTCTACATTATCACATCCTCATCTCACTAGCCACCCCTCACACTCTCCCTCATCCTAATGCAGTCATACCAACTAATAATACACAAGGCACTTGGGTGTTTAATACAATATCCATGTAAAGCTTCTGTTAATGTGCTGTCAAACATTGAAACCTTTATTTTCAACACTTTGCATTCTTGGGACAGATTTGTGTGCACCTTTGGAAGTGACTTAGTGAGTTGCAGTGAATGGTGAGACAAAATATAAATCCCCGCAATTATGATGAGTCTGAAAGGAATGGCTTGGGCATTGTAGGGATGCTTTATGGTGTTGGTGTGGGTTGGTGCCAACCTGGCGCATCATGTAGCAGCCAGGGTGTACAGCGTAAAGGGAAATAAATCTGGCCATGCAGTGGCCAACCCTGGTCTCCCAGGCAGCAATGTGGTTGGGTGCTGATCCCTGCGTCCTATGCAGCATCAGTTGATTGCGGAGAAGGTTCGTGCTGTTGGTGTGCCTGGTGCTAATAGTGTTGGGGATGATTGTGGTGGGATTCTGAGGACCAAGGTGAGAAAGTATAAAGTGCACTGATGTTGATGGAATAGATGACAGGTGAAGTAGAGGTGATGGAAGCGATCTGTCAATGGTGAGAGAGGTAATGAGGTCAGACCGGATGGAGGCTTGTGTAAAGACTTGCAGCTTTCTGAATCTGTAGTGAAAATGCAGTTTAGAGAAGCTTGTGCTTAAGGGAAGATATCTGAATCAGCTGGGAGTTTTGTCTTGGCATTTGAAGTTGTCACCTCATCAGCTGAAACAATGGCTCACCTCAGCTTCACAGACGAGTTCTAGGCACAGCAGGAAACAGGTGGGAAACTTGTCAAATTCAGAAAGCTCGGACAAAAAGCATCCATTGGCTGTAAACCAGCCACTAATGATTTTAGTTGCTTCTCCCGCCACTGCTTGTCAGGTCTGCTCAGCACTGGCGGAGCCGCCATTTGGGAAAGACACATGGCAGCGGGGTCCCGATCCACTGTCCAAAAAAAAAACACTTTCCCACCTGACCCGCCACCGATTGTGCCTGCTGTCCACCCGGAAAATCCCCCGCCCCCCCCTCCCGGATGTTCTTCTGCAAGGCAAATTAGATAGCCCTCTGTGCTGTTACTATACTTTTTCCTACTTCTGTATTGTTCCCAAGCTCATTTGGACTTTGTTGTTGCTGGGTTTCTGTTCAGAGCCATCGCTTTGCTTGACGCAGAGCAAACATAACAGAAATGGTGGTAGCAGATGTACTCAATAAGGAATCTCCGTGGCTAATGGATTAAGACCTCGAAGGTGTCTTCAAGCCTCCACAATACAACTGAAAGAGTAGATTTTTTTTTTTTTGCTAAATCCATTAACAAAATCCACTGACTTCAGTAAATATATTTTGAAATAAGTATGTTCACAGTACAAGTACGACCTCCCAATTTCGGAAACCTCAGGACCAAGGCCATTCTGGGTTTCTGGTATTTCCGGACTTCGGAACATATTTACAGATTTCATGAAACGTCTGGGCCGAGGTTTGGGTATTTCCGGATTTCAGAGACCAAATCCGTCATCCCGAATCTGGAAACATATTTGGCTCAGCGGTGACCTGTAGTTAGTAAGAAAAAAAACACCCGGGAAAAATCTGTATTGCAGCCTTTGGGACAGCAGTAGGACCTGCAAAAAAAGGTAAGTTAAAGTTTTTATTTTTTAATTATTTTGAATTGATTCGATAGTTAAGTGTCTTGTGCATGTTTTGTGATTTTTTTTTTCTCTTTTTTTTTTTCTGTGTGTGTGTCTGTGCGTGTGGAACGGGGCTTATTTACTGTTGTGAAAAAAATTTCCGGGTTTCAGAACATATTTACAGATTTCAGACAACCCCTCCACCAATCTGCGTGATTTCCGGATTTCGGAACATTCCGGATTTTGGAGGTCGTACTTATACTTAATTCTGGAATTAGACTCTTAAGAATACTGTCTCTGGTGTTTTAAATATACTGTTGATATCTGGATTGCTATTTTTTGCTTCAGTGGGTTCAGTGTGAGTACAGCGGACCGTATTCTTATCTTCAAACCAGTTTCTGTACAAGCCATGTGGTAAGTAATGTATTCTATTCACTATTACCGTTTCATTGATTTTGTAGGACGATTAGTCTATCTTCTAGTGTGTACATCTGGGGTATGAGAAAAATGTCCACATTGATATAACAATTATTTGGCTTGTAAATTGAATGGGAGCTTTCTTTAGTAGCCAGTTCACTAAACTGATGTTACTTAGGAGAGGAAGAGAAAACTAACTAGAAAAGATCTCTCCCAGTGGGCAAACCAAGAAAACTCTTGTATGGTGTATCTGGATGTGTCCATGGGCTGGATCAACCTGCCTATATAAAATAACATGGACTTGGGGTGGAAGGTGGGAAAATAAGATCAACTAAAACAAGTAGAAAATTGCAATTATATAGTGACCCTCACATCGAACTGTCTAAGCATTTTACAAAGGAAATAAGAGGATATCAAGCTGCAGAAGGGATCGATTAAGGGGAGCTAAAGGCACAGTTCAAGGGTAAGGTTTTTAAAAACCTTTTGAACAAAGTGAGAGAAGTAGCTAGAGAAAGTGGTTGTGGACATGAATTGAAAAGAGCAGCAGTATAATGACTGAAAGATCGGCTTCTGATGTGAAGAGAGTAGGAGACGAGTAGTACAGTTAGCAAGTGGAACATGCAACTGAAGATAATCAGTCAGATAAAGTAGAGCAAGACAGTGAAGGGGTTTGAGTATGAGGATGGGGAACCAGTGGAGTTGAGCAGTGAATATGGGTGTATGAGATGTGTGAATGGTGACTCAGCTTGTGGAGTGCTAAAACGTCTCGCAGTATATGCTGATTTCATAAACTTGGCTCTCTCCATCGATTCTTTGCTGAAGCTCAATATTTAACCCAGATTATGTTACAGTATCATTTTGGTTTGTACTAGATAAGATAGTAGTGTGCAGCTATTGCATCATTGTTGTGTTACTTGGGTGGTGTCTTGTGTCAATGAACTTTAACATCTTATCTCCTAAAATTTTAAGTTGTAACTACCTCAATTTGAATTACTTTGAATTTAGATTTCTAGTTTGTCATTTGTGCAATCAGTTATAATATGTTCTCCATCTAAAACCAAAAGTAAATTAGGAACAGATAATCAGGAAAAACTTTAGTTCAAAGAATGATAAATGTTTGGAATTATCTACCAAGATAATAAAAGAAAAGGAAAAGATATTTGATTTATTCAAAATATAATTAGATGCCACGCTAGGAGAGTTAGTGTACTCGAGGGATGACCTTCAGTGAACCGAATGGCCCATGCATCTTGGAAAGATTTGACACTGTGCATTTCTTTATATAAATTAGAGAAACTATAATTAACTTTAAAATCTGTGTTTCTATTTTTATTTATCTTTTTTGTTAAGACATTTAGTCAAGAGAGCTGGCAGAATTTGGTTATTGAACTTAGTAGACTGAGGGAGATGAATTAATATTGATGCAATGGCACAACTGCCTAAGCCCCCCCAGGTCAATGATTTCCTCTGTTGATATTAATTCTCTTTCCTCACACTGTTAAGCTCAGTAAGTCGTCTAAGCCTGTCGTTGGCACTTGCAGTTTAAATAAATAAAAATAGCATAAAACATCAACAGAACAAATTCCAAAGGAGTCATAAGTCTTCAACAGTTATATTTTCAAAGAGTGCATAAATAGTAAGATTTCTGGAAGGTTTAGAGAGGATTTGAGGGGAAGCTTTTTCATACAAAGGGTTGTGGGGGTCTGGAACTCAGTGCCTGGAAAGGTAGTAGAGGCAGAAACCCTAACCACATTTAAAAGGTGCTTGGATAGGCACTTGAAGTGCCATAACCTGCAGGGCTATGGACCTAGAGCTGGTAAGTGGGATTAGACTGGATAACCTCTTGTTGGCTGGCACAGATACGATGGTAAGTATTTGAGGGAATCTAATATGGCCAGAGTGAACTCCTGGACTAGTTTCGATCGCCTGGATGGGTCAGAGAGAAATGTTCCCAGATTTTTGACCCCTATTGGCCTGGGTTTTTATCTGTTTTTTGTTTTGCCCAGGAGATCACGTGGCTCCGGGTGGAGTGGAGTGTAAAAGTGTTGCGATATCGCAGTTGTGTGGGGCGGACTGGTTGAGCCGGGTGCTCTTTACCTGTCCACCATTGTTCATTGTTCATAGGTTTATATGTAACCTTCAGGGCTGCTGACTAAGGGCCATATGGCTCTTTGTCGGCCAGCGTGAACAAGATGGGCCGAAATGGCTGCCTTCTGCGCTGTTAATTTCTATGTTTCGATTTCCTTTCCAAGTCGGATGTTAATGAAGATGACCTGAATAACATAGTTGTGTTCACAGCTACAAAGATGAAAGGTTTAAAACGCATCTATTATTTGTGTTTTGTAGGTCAGCACTACAAATTCTCCACAAATCCTGCGAGGTAGCTCGTAGGTACAATTACTATCCGTCGGGAATTGCTTTGACATGGACCAGTTACTATGAGAGCTGCATTAACTCAGAGCAAAGTTGTATTAATGAATGGAATACAATGCAAGATCTGCAGTCCATGCGGGCTGACTCACCCCCAATGTTTGTTGATAAGTGAGTAAAGATTGCACCCCTTCATTAAGTTATGTTTTTTTTTATCTCCAGAAATTCTTTCAGTGATCGAGTTGAGATCACCCCACTTCTCCAGGTCCAATTTTTAGAATAATTATTTTTGACTCAAAAATAGACACTGAAGGGCAATTGATAACTATTGAAACATAAACCAAAATACTGAAAACTATTGAGGTTATTATGTAAAGAGGCACAGATTTGCCATTGCTCCTTACTCGCTATTTTTTGCTATTTCAACATGTTGGTCTGTTTTTCTCGGTCCTTGTTCTGTTTTTAAATGTTATCTTTTTCTCCCTTGCATTGCTTTTGCAGCAGTTTGAACAAGGGGTATGGAGAAAACCGTAATTTTCAGAATTGAATTGTACAGAAAGTTCCTTAGTATAATTGAGCTTTCTTTTAAATATTTAACTAATTTAAACTCCGACTGATGTCTTCAACAATGCAAGAGAAATGGTGTATTAAACAATGAGAGATATGGTGTATTCATATTTTCCAAATGAGACTTTTTTTTGAATGTATAAATTATCAGCTGGCTGTTGGTGATTTTCTGACTACCCAGTAGGAAAAAAAAAAGCAAATCTGGACCAAGTGTTCTCTTCCTTTGTCTCTAACATCTGGGTTGAAACTGCTCTCGCTGATAACCCATAATATTCAGCACTAAGTGCTATTCTCAAGGTGACTTGTATAGGATTAAAATGCCGTAATAGCACAGTAGTTGTAATTTGGTTCTGTATTTATGGCAGATCAGTGAGAGCTATACTCTGAATCTTATGTTGCACCTGATCAGAGTGTCAGATCTGACATCATCATAACTTTTATTTATATAGTACCTTTTAATGTTGTAAAATGTTCCAAGGCGCTTCACAACAATTTTACATCACATTAGATATTAACCGTTGAGGGTAAGAGAGAAAAAGTGTGAGAAGGAAGTGTAAAAAGAGGTTAACGGCTCGAGTCTGAAGCGGCAGCTAAAATGTGCACGCAGATAGACACAGGCAAAAAAACTTTAAAAAAAAAAAAAATACATTCAAATTACATTGTAAATAATACAATAAAGAGTATACAATAGTAAAATCAGTATAATAAAGATTAATTATAATTGAACAAAATTAAATATATACCATAATTATAAATTAAGTTTAAAATTAGAAAATCAGCAATTGAATCAAATTAAATCAGTTATTAGCTGTCTTTAAGATTCATTGCCTGTCCAGTGGTTCTTCCAGATTAATTGAATCAATCACTGTCCTCCATCCTTGTGATGTCACAATTTTATAACTTTCTATTTCTCATTTTGTCCTCTTGATAGGATTTATAATAGCTCCAGGTTTGAGCTGCCACTGTTGTCAGGGAGACGCTGATGTTTAAATCTCCCTCCAGCCTCCGTTCTCAGGGAGACGCTAATGTTTAAATCTCCCTCCAGCTGCTCCAGGCTCGAGCTGCCTCTGTTCTCAGGGAGACACTGATGTTTAAATCTCCCTCCAGCTGCTCCAGGCTCGAGCTGCCTCCGTTATCAGGGAGACGCTGATGTTTAAATCTCCCTCCAGTCTCCATTCTCAGGAAGGCGCTTATGTTTAAATCTCCCTCCAGCTGCTCCAGGCTCGCACTGCCTCCGTTGTCAGGGCGATGCTTATGTTTAAATCTCCCTCCAGCTGCTCCAGGCTCGAGCTGCCTCCGTTGTCAGGGAGACGCTGATATTTAAATCTCCCTCCAGCTGCTCCAAGCTTGTGCAGCCTCCGTTGTCAGGGTGATGTTGATGTTTGAAAGGAGGGGAAAAAAGTGGAAAAATGTTCTGTTGTGCAACACTGATACCATTTAATGAGCACAAAAATTCCTCCTACCACCACTACCCTCCCACCTCCAAAAAAGCTAATTGGCTTTATGGGATTTTTTTTTTCATTTCCCTTGCCAATTTTCTCTCCCTGAAGACCACTCTATTGGAGAAATCAGAAACTCGACATTGAGCACAGGCATTTCAACCGTAGAGAGAATCAGCCACACCCAGTTCTCTTAGAACCTGTTCTACTTGACTTCCCACCGCCCCAGCAATCTAAAGTTGCAGTGGCCAATTGTTGCAGTCCAGTTGTGACCCTGACTGAAATAAGCTAACTCGGCATAGACTGGGATCAAAACTGGAACTTATCTGATGCACATGGTTTGGTCCAACACCGGTGACACATTTACCCACTCACCCTCTTTCTTTTGTTAGGAATATATTGGATTTTGGTATGCAGGTAAGACAGATGAATTTTGAGATAAATTTGTGTTTTTCTTTCACAGACCAACAGAGAATGAACTAACGGAACGATTAATAAAAAACAAACTAAGATACATAATGATGAGTAAAGATTTGGAAAATGTCACTTCTAAAGAAGTAAGATGTTTGCAATTGTGCTAAATAACTATCATGCTTCAAATTGTAGAAATATTACTTTGGAGGAATGTTGAGGTTTCTATCAATGATTTACAAAAATTACTTTGGGAAGACCAATTTATATTTGACTTGTTCATTATTTTGTGCTTGTATCTTAACCAATATTGATCTCCATTAATCCATGTTAAGAAAATAAGAAAAATGTGTGCTATCTCCCAACCATTAAAATATAGTTAGTCAACATTTGAACAGAGAAATGATAAATTAATGCTTTGCCAGAGGGTGTACACTTAAAACATTAAACTTTGTTTTTTCAGATGATTACTGCCTTATTTCCATCATTTTCAGCTTTTACTTAAGATTTTCGGCATTTGCAGTTTATTTTTGTTTTAATCTGTAAATAGAAGAACTGTTGGTTAATGCAACAGAGAAAACAGAGAGTATATCTGGTGCGTGTGTGTCTACAGCCAGAAAAGGAAAATAGGAGAATGATCCTGCCTGCACAAGTCTTGTTTAGCTCTTTGCAATCCAGTCACAAAGCATGTTGGTGCTTGAATTAGGCTACCTGCCTGTCTCTCTTGGTTGGGGACCGGCAACTGCCCTTGCTTGAAGGTGCAGGTAAATAAAGCAATAAAAAGAGACAACAGCATTTTTGGGTTTTATAAATAGCAAAGTCATATGGATGTACAGCATCAAGTTAACTAAATCTGTCCATGATCGGGCCATCCCTGGCCTCCCAGGCAGCAGTGTGCTCGGGTGCTGATGCCCTTTGTCCTGTATAGCATCAGGTAATTGTGGAGAAGGTTGATGGTGGTTTTATTGGTGCTGCTGATGTTGGGGCTCATCGTGGTCAGATTCTGAGGACCATGGTGAGACGGTATAAATGGCACCCATGTTGATGGAATAGATGGCATCTCAAGAAGAGATGACAAGCAATCAGTGGTGAGAGAGGTTCTTGCAATGAGGTGACACTGGATGGAGACTTTGCTTGAAAGACTTGCAGTAAGCTCAATCTGTGTTGCAACTGCAGTGAGAAACATCTTCTGCCTGAGGAAAGTGATCAGCTTTCAGGTGAGAGCTTTTATAGTACATTTCATCCTGTCAAGTAATCAACTGGAGCAATGGCCACTCGGCTCCCGCCTTGAGTTTATAGGCGTGCTTCCCGAGCTGTGTGAATCCTGTGGCCATTGCAGGGAAATTTAAAATGTAGGGGGGAAAAAGGCTCAAGTGGCTGTAAACTACCTGATAATGATTTCAATTTAAAATTGAGAGAGAGCCAGCGAGAACCAAGGTTGGAAGATTTTTTAACAGATTTGTTGGAGCATAGAGCTGTTGAGGCAGAGATTCTTGCATCTTTTAAGAGACGAATAGGTAACATTTGAAATGGAGGAAGATAGAGCTAATGAGGGGAGAGAATGGTAATTGGATTGATTTGGGGTTGCTCTAACAGAACAGCTGCAGACACAATGGGCTGCAATGGTCGCCTTCTGTGTTGTGAACTTCTAGGTTCTAGGGGGAAGAACAACTTAAGAATTGGAACAGAGAATACATATTTTACTGGTTTAAAAGTCTCTGCATAGTTCATCTGATGGCCTGGTGTTACAGCACCATTCAGTGCTTTAAGCCAGGACAGGAGAAAAAAAAAAATCAGATTCCCCAACCTGATCACGGTCCATTGACCCCTGCTGGAAAGTGCACACTGGTGAAGGCCACATCGGCCTCAGTTGAGATGCCCTCCATGGTCAAGTCGGTTGCTTGACATTCATACACAAAGGTTTGCTACTTGAATGAGTCACCAGAGAACTGTCACTGTCCACAAAATCATATCCCAAGAAGAGTCAGTGCCATTGAAATAGGTGAGAAAATAGGGACAACAAAAATTTGTTAAAAAGATGTGTTTAAAAAAAAATTATTGCATTATGGATGCTAATGAAGATTTTTTGTTTACAGATTCGTAATGAGTTGGAACAACAGATGAACTGTAATCTGAAAGAATACAAAGGATTTATTGATAATGAAATGCTGATCATTTTAGGACAAATGGACAAGGCTTCCCTAATATTTGATCATCTTTATCTGGTAATGTTTGCCTTTTAATATTCTGCAGATTAGTTTAATTACAGGGAATGTTATGAATTTTTTTTTAACACCAATGTAGTCACGCAAAATGTAAAACCACTGATTTAGAGGAGTGTATGTTTGATATTTCTGAAAAACTACAGCTGATTCTATCAGGCATGCATCCTTCCCCCTCCCCTCCCCCCCCCCCCCCCATCCCAATTTAAACTTATGTTCGTGTACCACACATGTTGCTACCCTCCTCCTCCCAAAATATACATTCATGTCCCATCAGTTGTTGGCTACCCTTGCTCACTGCCATCTTTTCAAAGTTTCTGATTTTAATTAATATAAACACATGCAACCTAAGGTTTTTTTGTGCAGCTCTGTCAGTGTCTGGCAGACTTTGTTTTATTTTTGCTGAACACTAGAGCATTATAAAATGATGAGATATTTGGATTATGGGAAACCCATGCGGCAACCTTCCAAAAACATGAGTATCAGATCTGATTAAGGTAAAGGGGCACCGGTAACGAGCATGTGATGGGGAGGGGAGTTCTAAAATTAGAATAAAATCTGCATCTTATGTTATGAACATGCAGATTACCTGTACAAGAATTACACTCCATAGAAACATTTAGCTTGGTTAAAAACCTAATAGAATAATTGATTAAAAAATAGAAAATGCTGGAATGCAGGCAGGTTACCATGGACAAACCTCAGGCCTACTTACTACTTTTGATATTTTTGACTGGTTTGTTAAATATGAAGAACTGTTTTGCTTTGAACTTGATCCAGTATTTTGTACAAAACTTTGAAGAGTTTACTGGAGAAAGTGTTGCTCAATGTACATAAAAATAATAGATCCCTGTATAGGAAACTAGTTACAATTTGAGAGGCAATGCTTCTAGTTTTAATGATACATACTTATCCAATAGCACTATTTCATCAGAACAAAAAAAAGCAGAACAAAAAAGCTCACCCGAAATATTAGTCTGCCTTATTTCTGACTGATATGCTGATCCTCCTGACCTGTGTATTTCCAGCATTTCCTTTAGTTCAAATTTCTATGATTTACATTTTTTGATCTCTGAAGGATTGAGATGTATTCCAATACGCAGTTCAAAAAGAAAATTAATCCTTCCAGTGATCTTTTCAAATTACAAGTATCATTATATAAATGCATTTGTGTTGAAACAATGGATAACATTTTGTGAATGCAAGCAGATGTCTTGTCATTAGTCAAATGGTAACTATATTATGGCATGCGCTTAAAATAAGTTGGAAGCAAACTTTGATAAAACTTGGCTTTAATGAAACATTAGTCAATCACCCGTGGCATTGCACAGGAGTACTTCAGACCAAGTCCAGTCTTCAGGTGAAGTGGTGTTGGATGATGGGTAATAATTGGACCAGATGCACAAATTTATATTTAAAAGTGGAGCATAAATGCCAGCATAGACCAGTTGGGCTGCATGGCCTATTTCTGTGCTGTAGACTCCATGTAAATTCCTATCTCCACATTTAGAATAGAAACTGCATGTGGCACCTTCCTGCTAGTGGTGGCACTATGCAGTTTCTATTATAAATGCAGATATAGGGACAGGAAGTGTGTGCAGATGTAAGAATTTTAATATATTAATAGATTTCTGCAAAGCTTACTGTGGTGAGACTGGATTCTTACCATGGACAAACCTCAGGCGTTCTTACATTTGATATTTGACTGGCTTGTTAAACATGAACTGTTTTGTTTTGAACTGGATCCAGTATTTTGGACAAAACTTTGAAGAGTTTACTGGAGAAATAGTGTTGCTCAATGTACATAAAAATAATAGATCCCTGCAGAAAACACATGCAACTAGTTGCAACTTGAAAGGCGATGCTTCTAGTTTTAATGATACTTACTTATCCCATAGCACTATTAGAAAAAGAGTAAAGAATTCTCCCAGTGTCCTGGCCAACATTGCATTCATAGCTAACAGTATCAAAAACAGAATTGGTCATTCATTTCATTGCTGTTTGTAAGATCTTGCATTCAAAATGCTGCAGCAATTTCCTACATACCAGTGTCCTGGCCAACATTGCATTCGTAGCTAACAGTATCAAAAACAGAATTGGTCATTCATTTCATTGCTGTTTGTAAGATCTTGCATTCAAAATGCTGCAGCAATTTCCTACATACCAGTCACACAACTTCATGATTTATAAAGCACTTTATTACATTTGAAAGATGTGATACGGTACAATAGAAATGTAAGTTTAATTTTTTAACAAAATCCAGAGTGTAGTAGCAATGAATCCAACTTTGAAATGTTCACAGTACTATGGCAACAGGGGATTTCCACCCAGAGCAGCAATTAAAGTTACAATTGATCTTGGCTCCCTGAGCTAAGGTGAGGAAGGTCAGCAACAACTTGCATTTATATGGGCACCTTTTAATGTAGAGAAATGTGCATGACAGAGGCATAATCAAAGAAATTAATACTGAGTCAAAGGAGGAGATGTTAGGAGGGGTGAACCAAAGCTTGGTCAAAAAGTTGGCTTTTAATGTGGGGAAGGGGCTTAAAGAGGAAAGGGGGATCGAAAGACTGAGGAGTTTAGGAAGTGAATACCAGAGCGTGGGACAGAGGTGGCTGAGTATACAGCTGACAATGGTGGGGCAAGAGGAGGGGAGGGAATGCACAAGGTCAGTTAGAGGAACAGAGCGTTTGGGAATTGTAGGGCTAGTAGAGATTACAGAAATAGGGAGGGACAAGGCCATGAGAGGATTTAAACATGGGAGCCATTGTAGAGCAGCAAGGACGGGTGAGTGGGCCTCGCTGCAGGATGGGGTAAGGGCAGCAGAGTTTTGAGAGGTAATGGTGCAGGGACAGAAAGATAACTCATTGCTGGAAATGCTGTGGCTACCATCGGACAGCTAAAAATGGAACCAAGAAAGTGCCATCTTAGCTGGACAATGGAGGAGAGACGTTGGAGGAAGATGATGTGGTCAACTGTATGCAGACTGAAGAAAGGTTGAGGGGGGTTACTGGACCATGATTACTGTCATAGACAATGTAATCTGTAATTTTCGCTCGAGCTGTTTCAGTGCTGCGGTGGGATGACAACCTGATTGGAGAGTTTCAAACAGGGACTTCAGGAAAGATGGACATGGATTTGGCAGCAACAACTCATTGAAGGGTTTTGGAACGAAGAGGGAAGTTGGAAATGAGGTGGTAGTTTGCAAGGATAGAGGGAACCATTTACAATGATAGCTAGCATAACTGTCTGGAAGGTATGTTGGTTGGTCAGTTTAATGGGAATGGGTTCAAGGGAGGGCATGGTGACACTTGTGGCCAGATGAGCTCAGATGAGGATATGATGGGAGAGAAACAGGAGAAGCATGTGCTTTCGGGTCTAGGGCAGAGAAGGGGAGAGAGGATGTGGCTAGTGAGAGATGGAAGAAAGCTGTCACAAATGGTCGTGAATATGGGTAGGAGAGTTTATATGGAGGGCGTGGGCATTAAATTTAGAGGCAACAAGGAAAGCCGAGATGGAGATTGAAATCACCGAGAATGAGATGTTGCTCAAAGTTGAAGCTGAGGAAGGAATGCACATCTTGGGAAGAAATTCGGGTGGGAATTGGCAGGGCAGTGGACAATGAGAATTTTCAAGGAGAGGCAAGAAGGCTGAACAAGGTGAGGTGGTTGAAGCAGGAGAAAGTACTATAACAGAGAGCAAAGTGTAACATTGATAAATGCCACATTGTCACTGTGGTGATTTGGGCGGCACATGTGATTGGAAAGTATCACCAGGTGGAAGGCTGTTTCTATTTTCAGCTAAGGTTCCCACTCGATCATTATCCAGTGACTCATAGAATAGAATCACAGAAGGAGGCCAATCGGCCCGTCGACCCATGTCGCCTTTCTGCAAGAGCACTCCAGCTAGTCCCACTCCCCCGCCCTTTCCCTGTAGCCCTGCAAATTTTCTTCCTTCAGGTACTTATCTAATTCCCTTTTGAAAGTCACGATTGAATCTGCATCCACTACCCTTTCAGGCAGTTCATTCCAGATCCTAACCACTCGCTGCATAAAAATGTTTTTCCTCATGTCGCCTTTGGATCGTTGCCATTCTGTGTCTTCTGGTTCTCGATCCTTCTGCCAATGGGAACAGTTTCTCTCTATCTACTGTCTAGACCCCTCATGATTTTGAACACATCTATCAAATTTCATCTCAACCTTCTCTGCTTTGAGGAGAACAACCCCAGCTTCTCCAATCTAGCCACGTAACTGAAGTCCCTCATCCCTAGAACCCTTCTTGTGAATCTTTTCTGCACCCTCTCTAAAGCCTTCACATCCTTCCCAGCGTGCGGTACCCAGAATTGGACACAATACTCCAGTTGGGGCCGAACAAGTGTTTTATGCAGGATCATCATAACTTCCTTGCTTTTGTACTCTATGCCTCTATTTATAAAATACGATTTGCCTTTGACAAATCTGTGCTGGCTTTCCTTTATTAAGCCACATTTGTCCAAGTGACAATTTTGTCCTGGATTATTGTTTCTAAAAGCTTCCCCACTACCAGGGTTAAACTGACTGGTCTGTAGTTGCTGGGTTTATCCTTGCACCCTTTTTTGAACAAGTGTGTAACATTTGCAATTCTCCAGTCCTCTGGTACCATCCCCGTATCTAAGGAGGTTTGGAAGATTATATCCAGTACCTAAAATATTTCCACTTTAACTTCCCTCAGTATCTGAGGATGCATCCAAGCTGCTCTTATTGACCTATCGACAGCCAGCTTTTCTGGGATCTCTTATCAACTTTTTATCCAATCCAGTATATCAGCAACTTCAGTGTCTTACAACTTTATGGTGCAGTAAGTCTTCCCTATTCGTAGGGCCACTGATTAGTTAGATTTGAGCTTTTCCGTACACTGTTAATTTCTAATATATACCTACGTTGTGAAATCTTCCTGAAACAGTCTATTAGAGATTCAGAACAGGACATGTGTTAAAAGGTTACATATCGACTCACACCACCTAAATTTAGTCCCAAAGGACTAACTTTATATTACAAAATGGATCATTCTAAATTTTTGAACACATTCTTGGCTAGCATATTTGAGCATCTGGAAATATTGGGATGTCAAAACTCCAGCTGAATTCAAGACATATTTTATTTAAACATCACATAAATTAATTAGTACATCTTGCACTATGACTTTGGCAAAGACAGATGCAAAGTACTCATTTAGTTCCTTGATCTCCATTTTGATCCCTAATCGGCCCCACCCCTCCTCTTACTACCCATTTACTATTAAATGCCTATAGAAGAATTTTAGATTCCCTTTTGTTAGCTGCCAATCTATTCTCGCTCTCTCTTTGCCCCTTTTATTTCTCTTTTCACTACCCCTCCAAACTTTCTATATTCAGCCTAGTTCTCACTTGTATTCTCAACCTGACATAATTAATTATAATTTAGTGTATTTGTACACGATAGTTGCTAATGCCAATGTAATGTTCCATTAAGAGTTTGTTTTGAAATGCCAGGAAAGATGTTGCAGTCACTTCTACACTTTGTCGCGACATTGACAGTGTAAATACGGATTCTTTTCCCTCAATCTGGTTCAGCGAATTCACTGAGTCGAACACTGTTGCCGCTTATAACAAAGCAGACTTTATTAATGTTTCATCGGCCGGGACTTATCAGAATGAAGGAATGCTCTCCCTATAGAGTGCACCCACTCCCTACGGACAAGTCCTGTTACAATGTAAGGGCGCAACGGTTATACATTTTCAGTACATGATACAATTAGAGTGACATTCAGATCAGCCTATCCCCTTATGATCCCTCCTCCCCTTTGTCCACTCATGAGCCGACATCTGTATGGGCTGTTTTTACACAAAGAGCCTTTCAGAACCTTTCTCACCCTTTATTGTTTCAAGTTTATTGGTGTGACTTAGCAAGACCTTGGAGCCAGTCTGTTATTTGTGCCAATGTTGTAACATTTGCAGTCTGACATTCTTAAGGCTATTCCTCCATGAATCCTTTGTTCAATTTCACTGTCCCTATACATTTTCCCACATTCTCAACTTCAATGTCTGTATACATTCTCAACAGCTAATACCAAATTAAGTCAATAAACATTTTCTTGTCAGCTCGAAGTACAGTTATGGCTGGTGTATTTTTGCAAGTCATTTATATGGACTTCGTGGATGGATCACATCTGATCTGATAGCTGCCCATAAATAACTGTTGCGCAAGATGTACTAATTAATTTATGTGATGTTTAAATAAAATGTGTCTTGAATTCAGCTGGAGATTTGAAATCCCAATATTTCCAGATGCTCGAATATGTTAGCCAAGAATGCGTTCAAAAATTTAGAATGATACATTTTGTAATATAAAGTTAGTCCTTTAGGACTAAATTTAGGTGGTGTGAGTACATAGGTAACCTTTTAACACATGTCCTGTTCTGAATCTCTAATAGACTGTTTCAGGAAGATTTCACAACATAGGTATATATTAGAAATTAACAGTGTACGGAAAAGCTCAAAGCTAACTAATCAGTGGCCCTACAAGTAGGGGAGACTTACTGCACCATAAAGTTGTAAGACATTGAAGTTGCTCATTTACCTGGGCAAAATGACAGAGATGATGTGCTTCCCAATATGGAGGCAAGAGAAACTGTTGGAAAGAACAGATCCATATGGCTCTCGTACCCCTCTGGCAGGAAGTTTAATTGCTCCACCATTGGCGGCCTTGCCTTCAGTTGCCGAGGCCCAAAGCTCTGGAATTACCACCCTACAACTCTGCCTCTCTACCTCTCTTCCCTCCTTTTAAGACTCTCCTTAACCTAGCTTTTTCTGCTCTAATATCTCCTTATGTGGCTCGGTGTCAAATTTTGTCACTGCTCCCGTGAAGCGCACTGGGATGTTTTACTACGATAAATGCACGCAGCTGTTGTTGTTGAGAGACCTTGGAGAAAGTAATTTGCCAGGCCTCTTCGCCCCAGAAGATTGAGCAAAAAAAGAGATTTGCCTTTAAACCCTAAAGCTAACTTTTTCAAGAGTGCTGGGGTAGCATGCTAACATTTTCCACAGCTGATTACAATGATAAAACAAATATCGCCACAAGGAGGAGTTCAAAGTTCAGCAAATGAGAACACTTGGGGCTAGACTTTCGGCACATCATCGCCCATATAAGCGCAAGATTCAGGTTATCGTCCATTTTTGATAAAAATGGAAATTTGCACCCGATTATAGCCCATTTATCGCTGGCGCAACTTTCGGTAAATAGGAATGAGCTGCATCGCCCGGCCTATTTTTTAAAAAAATGTGACGTCCCCCTCGTGCAAGGCTGAGAATACTGGTTATAATGGAAGCTAGCGCCTGATTATTGGCCAGATAATCGCCAAGTGCTACTTTCAGCATTTCGCTCATAGTTCACCCAAATGATCGCTGGCCCAAAAAGACGCTGAAGAAAAGCTGCAATCGCCTGACCTTAACTCGGCACTATGGACACCATTTTGTAACTCAGGATCTTTAATAAAAGGCTGCTTGAAGTCCTTCTTCGGAGAAGCAATTTGTGAGTGATTTTAACGATGTTTTTGACTCTTGCCAATGATCTAATCACATTTGTATTTGTTGAGGACAAATTAAGGCCATTTATAGTGATTTATAGTAATGTGGCCTGTAATTTCTCAAGCAGTATTGATGACTAATCAGATGCTGCAGAATAGAGTTGGGAGAAGGTTTATTTTGTGCCCAAAGAGGTGGCAGATTGCTCACGAGGAGGAGACGTTACACCCAATGCATTTACAGGGATAAGCGATCATAACTGGACTTGTACGATAACATGTGCGTTAGCAGGCTGCGATTCCGAAAGGAGGTCATCAGTGAGATATGCCAGCTAATTAAGGGAGATCTGCAGCCTACCAGCACCATCAGGACCACACTGCTTGTTGAGGTTAAGGTTACTGCGGCACTTACCTTCTAGGCATCATCGGGCTCCTTTCAGGCCTCAGCTGGCGACATTTGTGGTATCTCTCAGCACGCCACACGTTGCTGCATTTTGACAGGTGACTGAAGCCCTTCACGCACGCAGGATGGACTTTATAAACTTCCCTATGACCACGGAGGCACAGACTGAGAAGGTTTTCGGTTTCTCGAATAGCAAACTTACCCAAGGTGCAGGGAGCAATAGACTGTACGCACATCGCCTTGCGAGCACCCTTACAGGATGCAGAGGTGTTTCAGAACCGAATGTGCAGCTCGTTGTCGACCACAAACAAATAGAAACATAGAAACATAGAAAATAGGTGCAGGAGTAGGCCATTAGGCCCTTCGAGCCTGCACCGCCATTCAATGAGTTCATGGCTGAACATGCAACTTCAGTACCCCATTCCTGCTTTCTTGCCATACCCCTTGATTCCCCTAGTAGTAAGGACTACATCTAACTCCTTTTTGAATATATTTAGTGAATTGGCCTCAACAACTTTATGTGGTAGAGAATTCCACAGGTTCACCACTCTCTGGGTGAAGAAGTTTCTCCTCATGTCAGCCCTAAACGGCTTACCCCTTATCCTTAGATTAAAACGAATTTGAAAAGAGTTGCATAAATGTGTAGTAGGAAGGAACATTTCGAGTTATTTCTAAATGGAATTAAAATGGTACATAATGAGATAGGGAAATGGAATAAGTACGTATCTGGCAATTGTCTGATCAGAGATAAATGGACTCTTTTCATTCCCAGATCCTTTGTTCTTGGAATACAGGATTGGATTAACTGAAATTATTCCAGCCTAAAGCTGAGAACAACAGGAAGAACTAGAATGGTCTCGTCACAAAGGCATCTCCACGACAAAAAAAAGCTTTTCCAAACTAGCTCTTACCCACTGGATCACCATCAAATTCTGCATTAACAAGTTACATGGTTTATCATTCGTATTCCTGATTACCCGTTTTCTATATGTAATATCACTACCAAACAACTTCTAGTTAAATTACCATTGGTTTTATAACCTTTTTCAAGCTGCTCAACTTTTACGTTTTTCACAAAACCTTCAACTCTTTGTCCTTTCTTCAACTACAGTCCTCAATTCTCTCGCACACCAACTACTGACCTTCAATTTCACATATCACTGGAACTAAATGGACTTGCCAAGTAGTCACATCTCTGCAGGATTCTCAGATGTCATCTATATTTTTTGTCCTTTAAACTCCCCCACTCCTACCTCTGGTCACATGCATCCTCCTTCAGTCAGGAGGGTGGAACAGATTTCTCTGCAACTATCAATACCGGCTTCAAATTCCCAACACACTATGACCTTTTTGGAGGGGTGGGGGAAGGAGATTTGAGACCTAAAGCCCCACTGAGCACTCCATTTGGAGGCTTCGGCAAGAATTGCCAGAGCCACCATAAGAGGACAAGTTCAAATTTCAGTTTTGGCTGAAAGCTAAAACTTCAAGTCTAATGCACTCGTTGCTACTGTTTGCAACTGTCAACTCGAGGTGAAAATCTTCACTCCTGTTAAAATTGGGAATCATTAGCACAACAGTATTTTGTTATGAGACTAATACTTAATATGGTGGTTGCAAAGATTTTATAACTTCAGGATTAGCAGACTATTATTTTAATACTAGAGCTACTAGATTATGCTGGTGAGGTTAGATGAAGAGGGGTGGGAGGAGGCTCTTGGAGTATAAACACCAGCATAGACCTATTGGACCAAATGGCCAGTTTCTGTGCTGTACATTCTATGTAATCCTCAAGGACTCACTGCAGACTACAGGGCACTGCATATTTAAGGTTCAACGAGTCAAACATCCATGGGGGTTGAGACCAAGTGCACGCTTCAGGCGAAGCAATGTCAGAGGGCAGTGAATGCAAATTTTCCAGGGAGCATCCATGATGCACACATCTTGCGTGAGAGCACTGTCTCTGACCTGTTTAAGAGTCAGCCACAAGGTCACGGTTGGATGCTGGGGGATAAAGGATATGGCCTTGCCAGCTGGCTCATGGCCTCCCTGCATAAGCCCCAGACAGAAACGGAGAAGCGCTGCAACGAAAGCCATGTAGCTGCACACAATATCGTCAAAGACAATTAGAGTTTTGAATTAGCGCTTCAGATGCCTGGACCACTCAGGAGGCAACCTACAATACCACCCTGAGCAAGTCACTGAGTTCATTGTGGTGTGCTGCATGTTACATAACCTAGCTATCAGGAGAGGAACAATTGCCAGATGGGACCACCGGTCCACCTCAGGAGAGAGGGAAGGCTGAAGAGGAGGACGAGGACCTCAGGGAGGACAATCAGCCGGGCGATGAACCCATGCCCCCACGCGCACCCCCCCCCCCCCCCCCACACCACTGGAAAAACCCCGTGGTAGTTATGCAGCTGCAAACCTCTTGCATCAGCAGCTCAAATGAACGCTTTGCGTGAAATTACATTGGTGACCGTTACAGTTGAGTTACGATGAGCTATCATTAAGGAAGAAATAGCGGGACATCTAGATAAGAATAGTGCAATCAAGCAGACGCAACATGGATTCATGAAGGGGAAATCATGTTTAACTAATTCACTGGAATTCTTTGAGGATATAACGAGTATGGTGGATAGAGGTATATCGATGGATGTGGTGTACTTAGATTTCCAAAAGGCATTCGATAAGGTGCCACACAAAAGGTTACTGCAGAAGATAAAGGTACGCCGAGTCAGAGGAAACTTATTAGCATGGATAGAGAATTGGCTGGCTAACAGAAAGCAGAGAGACGGGATAAATGGGTTCTTTTCGGATTGGAAATCGGTGGTTAGTGGTGTGCCACAGGGATCGGTGCTGGGACCACAACTGTTTACAATATACATAGATGACCTGGAAGAGGGGACAGAGTGTAGTGTAACAAAATTTGCAGATGACACAAAGATTAGTGGGAAAGCGGGTTGTGCAGAGGACACAGAGAGGCTGCAAAGAGATTTAGATAGGTTAAGCGAATGGGCTAAGGTTTGGCAGATGGAATACAATGTCGGAAAATGTGAGGTCATCCACCTTGGGGGGGGGGAAAAAAACAGTAGAAGGGAATATTATTTGAATGGGGAGAAATTACAACATGCTGCGGTGCAGAGGGACCTGGGGGTCCTTGTGCATGAATCCCAAAAAGTTAGTTTGCAGGTAATCAGGAAGGCGAATGGAATGTTGGCCTTCATTTCGAGAGGGATGGAGTACAAAAGCAGGGAGGTCCTGCTGCAACTGTACAGGGTATTGGTGAGGCCGCACCTGGAGTACTGCGTGCAGTTTTGGTCACCTTACTTAAGGAAGGATATACTAGCTTTGGAGGGGGTACAGAGACTATTCACTAGGCTGATTCCGGAGATGAGGGGGTTACCTTATGATGATTGATTGAGTAGACTGGGTCTTTACTCATTGGAGCTCAGAAGGATGAGGGATGATCTTATAGAAACATTTAAAATAATGAAAGGGATAGACAAGATAGATGCAGAGAGGTTGTTTCCACTGGTCGGGGAGACTAGAACTAGGTGGCACAGCCTCAAAATACGGGGGAGCCAATTTAAAACCGAGTTGAGAAGGAATTTCTTCTCCCAGAGGGTTATGAATCTGTGGAATTCTCTGCCCAAGGAAGCAGTTGAGGCTAGCTCATTGAATGTATTCAAATCACAGATAGATTTTTAACCAGTAAGGGAATTAAGGGTTATGGGGAGCGGGCAGTTAAGTGGAGCTGAGTCCACGGCCAGATCAGCCATGATCTTGTTGAATGGCGGAGCAGGCTCAAGGGGCTAGTTGGCCTACTCCTGTTCCTAATTCTTATGTTCTTATGTTTCATCCTTGCCTGGCTTGGCCTGGCCATGGCCATTGTTTCCAACCATTGTATTGATGATTTATCTTACGTTATTAGAAGACACTTCACAACAACTGTTAATTTAAATTTAAAAAGTAATATTTAAGAGGTAATTTTAAAAATATTTTAACAAACATATAACACCGTCCCCCAACAGTGAACACAATTTTTAACAGAACAATATAACACCCTCCCACCATCCCCAATCAACATTCAGCAATTTTTTAAAATAACAATAATATACGCGTCCCCCACCACCACCTGCGGACACACTTCCCTCCTATTCCTTGACACCCCCTTGTCGTAACCCCCGTTTCCCACGTAATCCCTGAGTAGCAGGACCAAGACGTCTTGCAGCAGAGCACCTCAAGGGCTGCTGCTGTGGGGGGGTGATGGCAGAATAACCTCAGTGGATGGAGAAGACGACGTTTGTGAAGAAACACTTTACGAGTAAGAAGAAGTTCTTCCTCCTGTCTCACCTCTGTCGTGCTTGTTGGTGGTATGGCACCTTGGGTGCAGTGCCGTATCTTGAAACTATCGCATGCCACAAGACATCGACCGAGTCGGTCGTTTGCCCCATTGCCGCGACTATCTGCTCCATGCCCTCAATTATTCTCGCAGACAGTGTGGCAATGTCGCCAGTCAACCCGCCGAGTGTATGGACGCGCTCTCGATCTATGTTGACGCTTGGCCTTGACGGTGACACCATGTCCTCATTGACATCTGCCCATCGCAGTGCGTGCCTTCCGCACCGACTCAACCTCCGCAGGGTTGGCGTGGGCACTGGATGACTTGGAGTGGCCTGCTGCAAGCTGCTTGGCCCCGATACGTCATCCGTTGAGGATGACGTGGCTGCAGGTACCACAGATGAAATAGCAGGCTCTATTTCATCCTCCTCCTCACTTGGGTGTTTGTCACCCATGGTGGTGACGACCTACAGCAGTACAGGTGTTGGTGCAATGGCCTCCCATTGCATCTGGGGAGCTGGAAAACATAATTGAGGTTATTAGAAGAGAAGGGGAGTCATGAGAATGCTTGCGCTGCGCTGGCATATGTAGGAGGAGCAACACTACTGAAATAAATGTGAACGAGAGACGTTGCTTATGATTAACGTGAGAGTACAGAAACTGCATGCATAACATTACATCATTGAAATATTATAATCAAATGCTTTTAAATTACTATTGGTTTACCACCGCTTTACACATTACTGACTTGCCGCAACAACAGGATCTGCACCCCACAGGTGGCAGAACGATTATGGGTGCCCACTAATGCTGCGGCACGTTCTTCCAGGTCAGAGAGAGGGTGCAGCTCAGCAGGTCCCCCTCCAGTCTGCCTTTGCTCGGCATGATTCTTGGATATCTTCCTCTGCAAACGTGACAAGAGCATGGCATAAGCTAATTGACTAGGTTCTATTACGGAAACACAACAGATATTGTAATCCACAATTAGTCAGCCCACATGCTGCTCATCGTTAGTGTTAACGTTATATGCTAATACAGTTTGTATCCAAAATGGATGCATGGTTATAACATAGAAACATAGAAAATAAGTGCAGGAGTAGGCCATTCGGCCCTTCTAGCCTGCACCACCATTCAATGAGTTCATGGCTGAACATGCAACTTCAGTACCCCATTCCTGCTTTCTCGCCATCCCCCTAGTAGTAAGGACTTCGTCTACATTCAGAGAAAATATTTAATAAGATTGTGTTTATGAACTAATACTTGACACCAAACATCTCGCATTCAATCTCCAGGGAAGGCCTCATCACAGGCCATGCCATTCGGCACCTGAGGGGAGGTAGGCGGTTTATTTGAATCGGTGGAGGTTCCCCGGGGTGGACCGGGGTGGGGGGGGAGAATCAGGACTGCTGGTGAGCTCTGCAATGACAAGACTGTGATGGGAGGGGGCACCGTGTCCATGGGCTGAGCTCAGAGACCTCCGTGTGGCCGGAGCTATGTCCCAAAGTGTCTCAGGGCAGACAGTGAGCCAGGGCAGCTCTCTCCCACTCCAGGCTGGGTCATTGTGAGTAACAACAGCCAGAGAGACTCTCACAATCTGGGTAAAGGTGACCGGACCCTTCAGTGCTCAGTCGTGCCCCATCCACCAACGTAACCAAAAAGGAGATGGTGCTCAAGTAAAAGACTTGCTCACAGCACACAAGAATTCTCCATCTAAACTAAAGTGGTAGACATGCCGAATGTTTGCGGTCTGTCTGGTTCCAGTGTGTCTGGTTCCAGTCATTCCTTTGGTCACAATTTTTGATCAAAGCATTTAAATAATAATAATTAATACTGTTGATTAAATGCAAGACATCTCAGCAAAATTAGACTTAAAGGGCGCAGGTTCTGACCCCAGTCCAAATCTTAGCAGGGAAGCGACCCAAGATTACCCAGCTTAATTACAATCCAGCAGATTTACATTGTAAGTAATGAGTCAGTGCATCATTGCAATTTAAAATGTAATAATTAATACTTGCTCTTGCCGATGCAACCAGAATGTTCCGCCGCTTGCGGCACTGGTCTGCCTCACGCCTATCGTGGGCCACTGATGAGACTAGGGTGGCGATATCTCCCATATTTTTTGATATATACGGGGGAGAGGTTTCCCACGCCCACCCCGGGTTAATTGGCCCTACTGATTTTCGACCTCATTAACCAGGGTCTCATTGGCCTCATCAGAGAAGGCTTTTACCGTCCTCCCGACAGCACCTGCTGCACGCTATTATCACTCGATTGGTTTGACATTTTTGCACCCTCCACAAACTTCTTTTCAGCTTCCTTCTCTCTCCTCTTTCAGTCTTCTGAGCTCTCGAATCGCGGAAAAAGTTCTTTGCTGAAAAAAAAGTGAATGTACAGAATGGCCGTTGCTATGGACGCCAGCCTTGCACGACTGAATACATCGCTAAGGCCCATTTCACATCACTAAGGCTATCACCCAAATGAAAAAAACGAAACTAGCGGTTTTTAAAATGGGCGATATTCCAGCGATCCTGAAACATTTTTTTAAAAAAGCACTAAGGCCGGAAATATCGCCCATTTTGGGGCGATAACGATCATAGTGGAAAGTCTAGCCCTTGGACTTTTGAATTATTGTACATGTGATAAGACAATCTGTGTATCTGGATATAACAAGAAATGTCTACATAGTTCCTTTAAGTATTTTTAACGCTAATTTTACAGTCACGCTGGCTCAGTTTGGATTATCTGTAACCCAATAAATGTTTCTGAAATAGTGCATTTAAATTCTACCAGTTCCATAACTGCATTTTAAGTTTGTTCAGTTGCATTTGGATGCAGGTTTAGTGAATACCATAATCTAATAAAACCCGAGTCGAAACATTTTGGTAACACCAATGTTAAATGAGTTTGATGGTTGTACTGTAAAATTTGGTTTATAAATGAAACCTTCACGCATGTTTTTAATGCTCCCTGAATATTGGGGTGCAACTTATAGAGCAGTGAGTCTTTTGGTATTTTTACTGCAACTGCAAAGTATGAGTGTGGCTAGTATTGTGAAGTTTACAATATTTAAAGGCCCGTTTTCTAATCTGGAAAATAACTCTTGTATACCCCAGAATTATTGTATTGTATGCCGTTTTAGGGTTCAGAGTGGAATGCTTCAAACTTGGAAGAGCTTCAGGCTACAGGGTAAGGACAGAATCATCAGTACAGTATTTTTTTAATATTTCACTTTTTCTCTAATTACTACCGTCAGCTCACGTATCAACTGACATCACAAAAGCAAATGGGAATCGGTGATGCAATAGATCCTAAACATCTTGCCAATGTGGGAGATCATAACCTTTACATTTGCTCAAGTGATATCTTTCATGTGTGAGACTAAAAAGTGAGTCATAGCAGGTTGTTTGACGATGAAAGGGATCACAGGTAGCCTATATGCACTCACACACACTCTTTGTTGGAACTCTAGATAATTTTTTCCTTCCTCTCTAATGTAGGGTGTTTGAGGTCAATTGTAGGACCCCAAGCAGCAGTCCCACCTGAGGTTAGCTAATCAGTGTGGAGCAGAAAGTTCCAGCTTTGAGTATGTGGTGCCTTTGCCCATTTCCACATCAGAGGAACTGAACATTTGTCAGGGCAAGGAACCGATGCGGCTTACATTCCTTTGTTGTGCGCCTCCCGTTAGCGCTAACAGGACGCTATCGTCCTGCACGGCGTTCCCTTTTCGTCCCGCGACAGAAATTGGCCAGCATCACACGAGGCCACTACGCGATGCCTGTGCCAGCCTCGCGGGTCGCGAACAGGGCCGCACACCCATCGCGGGGCGAAAGTTAAAGGGGAGGTGCGCTATGCCGCATGCCGCCATTTTTTTTCTTCCCGACTTACCAGTCGGGCTGCTGTGTAACATTGTCACGGGGTCCTGGCCTCGATCGTGCAACCCGGCTCTCTGTTTCGGTGCTGGGCTGCGACCACAGCACCCCCTAGCCCTGGTGGCACAATGGAGGCCATCAAAGGGCCATGCAGAGCTCGCAGCATGCCTCCCCTTTAACAGAAGAAGGGGCATTGAAACGCGCCAGCGCTGCACGATGAGCCTGGGTAGCACCCTGATCCTGCCCCAAAAGGAAGTTGCGTGAGCAACATTGCGCGTCACTTCCTGTGAGGGACGGTAACCTGAATTTCACTTCTGGGGCTAGACTTCTGAGCCGGGCACTGAATGTCCAACCCTGGAGAAGTTACCACCCCCAACCGGGGCGATAGGGAATTTCCACCCCAATATCTCCAATCATGTAGTTGCAACCTTGTTTGATATCATACTCTGCTTACTAAGTACATTCATTCTTGTGGTTAGTCCTTCATTAATATTGTTGTTTAATAAAATGATTATTAAGAAATTTCTCAACACAATTTTTCTGATCTCTTGCAGTGTTGGGTACATCTTAAATGTAACCAGAGAAATAGATAACTTCTTTCCGGGATTGTTCTGCTATCACAATATACGGGTGTTTGACGAGGATACTACAGACCTACTATCATATTGGAATGACACATATAACTTCATAACAAAAGCCAAGTAGGTAGAGGAACATTATGATCTGTAAACACGTTTTTCATAATGGCAAAAATTATCTTTTGGTTAAAGTAGCTGAACCACCAGGATCAAAATATCTAGTGAACTCGAGTGCGTGCTAAAGTTAATTCAGAACCTATCAGTGATCTAGTACAGTGAATATTATAACTACAGAATCTGAAACATAACATTAGCTGATAGGTAATTGAGGAGCCATGATAACTGATCCATGACATGATTAGGTGAGAATACCTTGTCCTCATTGTGGCTTGAGGGATAACAACTCTGAGACTACGTGAATAGCATCGTGAATAATTTTAGCTCAAGAGTTCAAAAATGGCCATTAATAGATTCTTGATTAAATACTATGTAGTGGGGGTATGAACATACTAAAGCTGGGGGAGATAGTCAGAGGGGTTCCTGAACTATGGAGTGAATTCATTGTATTGTCTTTTATTAAACCTACCTCTCAATTTTCTGACTTGTCTAAATTTAATGTTTTAAATTCTAAGATATAAATACAGGCAAGTACAGAGTAAACTGCTTAGTGACATTTGAGTAGACCTGATTTATCCCATATATGAGTAGACCTGATTTATCCCATATGCCTGGTGGCTATTATAATTGGCCATATTAGATCTGATGGACTGTGGAGAGTTGTAGCCTGGAGAGAAGCGCGGTCTGTCCTGTATTGCGGGGTCAGGTTGGTGGAGGACCTTTATCTTACGGATGTTTAGTGTAGGGCCCATGCTTTCGTATGCCTCAGTGAAGATGTTGACGATGACTTGGAGTTCAGCCTCTGAATGTGCACAACCAGCTCTGTTGGGCGGACCACATTGTTCACATGCCTGACACAAGACTCCCAAAGCAAATGCTCTACTCAGAGCTCTTACACGGCAAATAAGCCCTAGGTGGGCAGAGGAAACATTTCAAGGACACCCTCAAAGCCTTCTTGATAAAATGCAACATCCCCACTGACACCTGGGAGTCCCTGGCCAAAGACCGCCCTAAGTGGAGGAAGAGCATCCGGGATGGCGCTGAGCTCGAGTCTCGTCGCCGAGAGCATGCAGAAAGCAAACGCAGGCAGCGGAAGGAGCATGCGGCAAACCAGACTCCCCACCCACCCTTTCCTTCATATTGGACTGTTCAGTCACCTAAGAACTCACTTTGAGTGGAAGCAAGTCTTCCTCGATTTCGAGGGACTGCCTATGATGATGGTTTGTCCAGACAAAGGAATTATCCTGTCCAGTTAAACCAACAAAACTTTCACACATGTAAACGCATTTAATTGAATGTGGTTTGTCCCAGTAACCAGATTTCCGAGATAAATTGCATCTCAAAATTGGAGTCTTAACTGTATAGATATAGGCAATCTAATAGAGAATACTATGGCTCATTTTTGTTGGGACCATGAAAATATCTTCTGTAGAATGCAACAAGTAAGGACTGTCTGTATTGCAATACTGTGTTATTAAATAACAACAACTTGGATCTATATAGCGCCTTTAACGTAGTGAAACGTCCCAAGGCGCTTCACAGGAGTATTATGAGATAAAAATTTGATACCAAGCCGTCTAGTAGAAATTAGTGCAGGTGACACAAGCTTGGTCAAAGAGCTATGTTTTAACAACAACAACAACAACTTTTATTTATATAGCGCCTTTAACATAAAACGTCCCAAGGTGCTTCACAGTAGTGATATGACAAAAACAGATAAATTTGACACTGAGCCACGGAAGAAGAAATTACAGCAGATGACCAAAGGCTTGGTTAAAGAGGTAGGTTTTAAGGAGCGTCTTAAAGGAGGAAAGAGAGGTAGAGAGTTCCAGAGCTTGGAGCCCAGGCAGCTGAAGGCAAGGCCACTGATGGTTGAGCAGTTATAATCAGGGATACTCGAGAGCAGAATTTGAGGAGCGGCAACATCTCATAGGGTTGTGAGGCTGAAAGAGATTACAGAGATAGGGAGGGGCGAATCCATGGTGGTATTTGTAAACAAGGATGAGAATTTTGAAATCGAGGCGTTGCTTAGCCGGGAGCCAATGTAGGTCAGTGAGCACAGGGGTAATGGGTAATCGTGACTTGGTGCGAGTTAGGACACGGGCTGCCAAGCTTTGGATGATAAGTTTACGTAGTGTAGAATGTGGGGGCCCAACCAGGTGTGCGTTGGAGTGGTCAAGTCTAAAAGTTACAAAGACATGGATGAGGGTTTGAGCAGCAAAAGAGCTGAGGCAGAGGCAGGCAGTGTTATGGAGGTGGAAATGCGTGGTTTTAGTTATGCCACAGCTATGTGGCCGGAAGCTCATTTCAGGGTCAAATATGATGCCTAGGTTGCGAACAGTCTGGATCAGCCTCATAGATGCTAGGGAGAGGGATGGAGTTAGTGGCTAGGGAACGCGGTTTGTGGCAGGGACCAAAAAATTTGGCTTCGATCTTCCCAATATTTAATTGGAGAAAATTTCTGCTCATTCAGTACTGGATGTCGGATAAGCAGTCTGACAATTTAGAGACATGGAGGGTCCAAGAGAAGTGGTGGAGAGGTAGAGTTGGGTGTCATCAGCATACATGTGGAAACTGACTCCTTGTATTTGGATGATATTGCCAAGGGGCAGCATATAGATGAGAACTAGGAGGGGGCCAAGGATAGATCCTTGGGGGATACCAGAGGTAATGATGCGGGAGTGGGAAGAGAAGCTATTGCAGGAGATTTTCTGGCTACGATTAGATAAGAATGGAACCAGGCGAGTGCAGTCCCACCCAGCTGGACGATGGTGGGGAGGCATTGGAGGAGGATGGAGTGATCAACTGTGTCGAAGGCTGCAGACAGGTACAAGAAGACGAAGAGGGATATTGTACCTTTGTCACAGTCACAAAGTACATTATTTGTGACTTAGGAGAACCGTTTCGGTACTGTGACGGGGCGAAAACCAGATTGAAGGGATTCAAACATAGAGCTCTGAGAAAGATGGTCACAGATTTGGGAGGCGACAACACGTTCAAGGACTTTGGAGAGGAAAGGGAGGTTGGGGATGGGATGATAGTTAGCAAGCACAGTGGGGTCAAGGGTTGTTTTTTTGAGGGGAGGGGTGATGACAGCAGATTTGAAGGAGAGGGGAACAGTACCTGCGGAGAGAGAACCGTTAACAATGTCGGCTAACATGGAAGCCAAAAAAGGGTGGTCAACAGTTTAGTGGGAAATAGGGTCAAGGGAGCAGGAAGTGGGTCTCATGGACAAGATGAGCGTGGAGAGGTCAAAAGGGGAGATCAGAGAAAGATGCGAGTTCAGGGCTAGGGCAGGTGGGAGCCTCGGATGAAGTTTGGCCGGTGGGCTAGGGGAAGGCAGGGAAGTCACAGAGGCAGCTGATTGGATGGTCTCAATCTTTGAGACATAGAAGTCCATGAGCTCCTCACACTTGTTGGAGGTGAGTGTGGTGGAGAGGGGTTTAAGAAGACGGTTAGCAGTAGAGAATAGTAACCGGGTGTTATCTTTGCATTCCAGAATGATCCTGGAATAGTGAGCAGTTTTTGTAGGACCCGATAATGATTTATGTGGCGAGCCAGATCTAGCGGTGAATGGCTAAACCAGTTGTCCACCACATCCATTCAAGTCTGCACCCCTAGACTTGAGGGAGCAATGATGAGAGCTGTACCAGGGGGAATGGCCAGGGTGAGAGAGAATAATTGTTTTAATAGGGACTGGGGCATCAACGGTAATCGGTGGCTGCAGAAATGTCATGGTGAAATATAATTTAAGGAGCGTCTTGATGGAGGAAAGAGGTGTAGAGAGGCAGAGGTGTTTAGGCAGGGAGTTCAAGCTTGGGGCCTAGGTAACAGAAGGCATGACCACCAATGGTTGAGCAATTATAATCAAGGATGCTCGAAGGCAGAATTAGAGGAGCGCAGACAACTTGGAGGTTGTGGGGCTGGAAGAGATTACAGATGTGAATATCCTGGAGTTCTTGATTGCCTTTGAGGTCAGGAAGACATGTCAGCGATTTCATCTCTTGGAGGTTTCGTCTCTGGTTGTGTACCTCTTGAATAAATTGGAGCTCATTAGAAGATATGTCTTAAATGGTCTCAAAAGGCTTTTTCTAGATTTATATTTTTTTAGTGTTAATTAATTTAGGCCCCTATTTTCACCACGGTTGTGCGCCGCTTTTTGATGTCTAAATGTTTTTTGGCGTGAAATACTCACTTTCCAACTTTCGCCAACATTTGAACGCTAGCACTGACCATGTACGCCAGTTTAAAAAATGTTGCCACAGACACAAGTCAAAACGAGACCGGCCGTAGCTTTTCTGGACTTAATAGATTTTGGCCGTCCATGATTTTTTTCAACGCGGCGCACACTGGCCAAAAGCCCCGCAAAAACAACCCTACATTAACTTAAGAAATCAGCATGGGTCACAAGAGGACAGGAGTGAGGCAATAAGAATACACGATAACATACCTTTTTTTTTCCATAGGGAACTCTTTTTGGAGCAAGGGAAGAAGATTTCCGGCCGAAAGGACTGCACCCCCCCCCCCCCCCCCCCCCCCAGCTGCATTTCCAGGCTGAAAGGACGGCTCTCCACTGGCTGGACCTGTTGCAATCCAGGGCCGAATGTCCCCCTGCTAAGTCCCGCTCCCCCTGTGAGTTGAAGTTCGGGAGCAGGAGGGCCATTCGGCCAGGAATTGCGGTGGGTCCAGCCAGTAGGAAGCCGTCCTTTTGGCCCAGGAATGCAGCAGATCCAGCTGGGGGAGGTGCCTCGGGTCCAGCGGGGGGAGAGATCCTTTGTGGCCCTTTCGGCAACAGTAGGGTACCAACCTTTCGGGGAAGCGGGCTTCAGCGTCTCTGGCAACTTCAGCTTTTCGCGCATGCCCAGAGAGTTTTTAGCGCAGACTTGATGCTCCCTTCCCCCCCCCCCCCCCCCCCAAACTAATTTGGAGAGCACGGCGCCAAATTTAAATATTTCTTTGGCTAAAGTCCTGATTTTTTTTTTGCCGCAAACGTATACAAAAAAATCGTACGTTAACATGTGCGGCCGCCAGAAATCCAGCAAGTGGAAAATAGGAGCCTTAGTGTTAGTATATTGGCTTAATATTCTAAAAAAAATTAAGCAAGATGGTATTAATCAAGACTCCAAACTATTGCTAAAGTCAACCTTTAGTGCACATTAGTGATCCAAAAAATACCCAATACTTATGTGTAGTTATTTAATGTTTCTGATCACTCATTACTTTTCTGTTTGACACTTTCCGTATATTGACTTCCTTTCTAGGCCTTCTGTAGCTTTTCAACAAAGTGTGCAATTTTTTTTAGCTGCTGTTTAAACTAATCTTTCTTTATGTTCAGGAACAATCACTCCAAGTGTCTAGTACATTGCAAAATGGGTGTTAGCCGATCTGCGTCAACAGTCATTGCATATGCAATGAAGGAATATAGGTGGTCGCTCGAGAAAGCCTACAAATATGTGAAGGAGAAACGGAGTGTTGCACAGCCAAATGCAGGGTTCATGAGGCAGCTGGCGGAATATGAAGGCATTTTAGATGCTAGGTAAATAACTACTTCTGGAGCAAATTGAATCTTTTATTAGTACATTTTCACAAAATTGCACAGCTGTAAAATATTACGTTTTAATTCTGTTTCCTCTTAACTGCTCTCCAATACTTTAATATTACTTTCAGGATTAGAAAAGGAAGACTTGCATTTATACAGCGTCTTTCATGACTCGATGTCCCAAAGCGCTTTACAGCCACTGAAGTACTTTTGAAGTGTAATCACTGTTGTGATGTGGGAAACGTGGCAGCCAATTTGGGCACAGCAATGTGATAATGTCCAGATAATCTATTTTTTTAGTGATGCTGATTGGCCACGACACTGGGGAAAACTCCTCCGCTCTTCTTCGATTCTAGTGCCGTGGGATCTTTTACATCCACTTAAACAGAGGCCCCATCTGTTCTCAACCTTTCATCTGAAAAACGACACCTCCATCAGTGCAGCACTCCCTCACTGCTGTCCTAGATTGTCGGCCTAGATTTTTGTGCTCAACGAATAGGGTTTAGTTCGGGTTTATTTTTTGAATTCCCAGTTTTTCTTACAGTAATTTTGTTTTCCTTGTTTGTTATTATAAGCAGAATTTTGAAATTTTGCTGCAACTGGCAAGTATGCTATATGTTCATTTTAAAAAGACTTGACTGTGAAGGTAGGCCAGTGGTGGCATGCATTGAGGTTTTAACTGCTGTGCCACAGAATGGTGAGATGGACACGTCTTGTATTTTCACCACATCATGAGCATCCATAATTGCCCAGTTGGGTAAAGCCCGAAGGTGCTTCCCCGCACACAGGAGGAAGGGGAGGCCTGAACATAAGTCTCACTGCCCTTCTCTGGGCCTATAGAAAGATTGAGATGAAAGATGCATAAATAGGGCACTAGTGCATTCTTTGCAAGAAATGGTAAGGTAGTGGAAATAAATTTGGCAAAGGGAAATAATTTATCAATTGGGGCATATTACGATTGCTAAGATTATTCTTGCATAATTAAATTCCAGGCATCAAAGGTCAATGCACTGCTTGATTGAGACGACGAGGAGGGTTGGGTATTGGTATGATGATCAATGACTTTTAACTGAGCATAGCTTTATGTACCTGCAATAAACTCAGGAAATGTTGGTACGAGATCACTGGCCTGGATTTTTTAATTATTTTCCTCAATTTTCTTTTTTGCTCAGTCTTCCAATGACATTTTTGCTCACGTCTCGATGCTGCACCTCAGGACATATTTCTACATTAAATACATTATTTAACCACTTAAAGTAGATACTATTGTAATTGTGGTTATTAAAGTAATAATGATAGCATTAGTGGTAGTAGAATTGAACCCTTTCCTGGGTACACACATGTATCGTCAGCAAGCCTCCTCTTGTGGTAGTTTTAAGTTAGTTGCTGACAATTAGTCAAATAATGTGGGTTGACTCATCCTTAGATTTATTTTCCTCATTTTGTGTAGGAATGCCATGATGGTCCAGTTGAGATAGAGGCCCCAACATATTGGAAATTCAGTCTTACTTCACTATTTTCCAATCTCAAAATGTTGTAAATCTTTATTTGGTCTGATCATATTGCTAACTTGCCTTTGAAACATAGGTTTCACTTCATCTATTTTTAAAATTGTTTATAATTCAAGGAAGGGGTCTCCACAAATATTCTGAGGACTTGGTCATTATAAAGCCTTATCCAAGAATATTCAATTAACCCACATTTATTTATCTAGCTACGACATAATTTCAACTGTGCAAAGTCAGCTCCTTGTCGGGTTCAGTAACTTCTAGCCAGTTCCCCAACTATTATCAACATTCATTGTTTAAATAATGGTGTCCACAGAATTGAAAATGACAAAATTTAAAAAGATGTTGTTAGTTATTCTAATTTTAAGATTTAGATTGTTCGATGACTCATCTAGGTCAATAAAATTAAAGATACAAGAACATAAGAAATAGGAGGTAGGCCATATGGCCCCTTGAGCCTGCTCCGCTATTTAATACGATCATGGCTGATCTGATCATGGACTCGGGTCCATTTCCCTTATTTCCTTATCAGTTAAGAAACTGTCTATCTCTGTCTTAAATTTATTCAATGACCCAGCTTCCACAGCTCTCTACAGATTTACAACCCTCCTGAGAGAAGAAATGTCTCCTCATCTCAATTTTAAATGGGCGGTCCCTTATTCTAAGATTATGCCCCCTAGTTCTAGTCTCCTAGTATACTAGGCGATGATCTGTGGTGTTGCACACAGGGAGTCAAAACCATGTGGGGTTATAGGGTAGGGAGGTCATTGAGCCAGGGTGCATGGGTGTAATTCAATCATCATCTTTAAATCATCATGTCTATTATCCCTGTTTTTATATTTCTAATATCCACATTCTTGTATCCACATTTAAAATGGAAAATGCCACTGTAAGCTTGCCGTACTGTAATTGCACCCTCCTGCCAGGGTTGACGCTGCAATTTACCCCCATTGGAATTCATAGACTGTCAACACCATGTGTGAAAAGTCATTAACTAAAGTAGTTAAACTAGATATTTACTGTAATTTGGAAACAAGGCAGCAAATTACAGTAGGCTGCATAAAGTTGGTGACATTCAGGCTGGAGATTTTTTTGACTGGCTAAGCAATGATTTGACCGTTCCATCAATAAAAATGGTGTATGCAATCCCTTTTTGACAGTGAGAAAACACTTTGAATGTAGCAGTTAAACTCTCATGGACTGTTAGTTCAATATTGTTTTGTTTCTTTACTTGGCAAGTATGTTTATTGAATTAGCATGGGTCAGTGGTGAAGATTAACATCTGGGTAATTGTTTAAGTGGAAGTGGCTGCATAGTTTTGAGCTGGTAAGCAGCTTCCATTGATAAACAAAACAGTCCAGTGTTAAATTAGAAAATGACGCAAAATACATAGCATTGCTGGAGAGTGACATGGGAACAAAGGAATTGGTAAACAAAAAAAGACCATCTAGTTTGCCTTCTAGCATCCTGGCAGTCACATGACTACGTGAAAAAAATGCAAGCATCTTATTAAAGATGATAAAACAACACAAAAGCTTTTTGCTTGTAAACAAATGATATTTTGCTTTTCTTTATACCTATGGTTTTTTAAAAGGAACGTTACATCTTAATTAACTTTTTTTTTTAATTTCAGTACTCTTCTTGGAATGAAATTGTTGACTGGCTTCCATTTATAAAAAACAATGGACAGAAGACACTTCACCCCATCTTACTGCTGGGAAATGGAATACTTTCTGTTTTGGCCAGTTGGCCAGCTAGTGTCAACATCAAGCACTACTCTTGGGCAGTGTACGTTTCACTGCAGAGCAAAGCTACTTCTACTCTGCCCCAACAATGAGCCTCAGCCCCGACCTCAGAAGAACACCCCTTATTGCACCAGTGCAACATTTACATCTACCACATCATCCATTTAGTAACCTGTCTGGGAGATTGCCATTTAATGCAAAATGAGAGGCAGTTTTGTGCTATGGGCCCATGGTCACGAGGAACTTTATTGTAACTGACCAAATTGATTTTACCCAAGTCCTTTTATCCCATTCAACCCAGAGCTGGGTGGTAAAAGACCAGTCACCACCAAGTCCTTCTTACTTTATTACTCTTCATTTAAATTGCCATTTATTGTTTTTAAAACTCTTGCTTTAATCGTGTGGACTTTTTTCAATTTTGAGAATCTTGCATTCCAATACAGAAAGGATACACTTTGTTTCCCCCTCCCCTTTGTCGGTATTTAACTCTTAATGCTTTTCACTTTTTTCTCTCTCGGGTTACATTCCATCTGTGGCAGTACAGCTCTGAATATGCATAGGATTTTCTCCCTACCTAGCAAAAATTGAACCTGCATTACAATGATCCTCCATTTAAGGTTACCAGCCTTGGCTCAGTTGGTAGCACTCATCTCCGAGTCAGAAGGTTGAGACTTCAAGTCCTATTCCAGAGACTTGAACACATAATTTAGGTTGACACTTCAATGCAGTACTGAGGGATTGCTGCACTGTCAGCAATGCTGTCTTTTGGATGAGGCATTAAATTGTCCTGTCGGGTCGACATAAAAGATCCCATGGCACTATTCAAAGAAGAGTAAGGGGAGTTATCTAACCAATATTTATCCCTCAACCAAATCACTAAAACAGATTATCTGGTCATTATCTCACTACTGATTGTGGGATCTTGAAGTCCGCAAATTGGCTGCCATGTTTCCTAAATTATAACAGTGACTACACTCAAGTGTTTTACTGGTTGTGAAGAGTTTTGGGATGACCTGAGGTCATGAAAGGCGCTATATAAATACAATTTTTTTTATTTCTCTTTCATTATGCCACTATGCATTATTTTATTACTATTGAACCTGTGGCTGATACCTCCTCCTTCTCATTTAAAAAAAAAACAGTAAACATCGACATAATAGCTTGTGGCGACGCAATTCTGAGAGTGACTTACAAGAAACGGTGAGAGATCCGATGTTCCAGAGCAGTGGAGTATCTATCCAACAAGACTTGAACAGCTGTAATGCAGGAATTCAGCACAGATCTGGAGAGCAGAAGTATAGCAGTACTGAACCATCTCAGGGTGCAATAGTAGCCAACAAGGATAAAGGTGAACCAGTTAATTCCAATTACTACTTCAGGTGTCTGTCGGATCCCATTATAGACAGTGCCTACATCAAACAGCACAGAGAGCTGGAACAATTTTCAGTCCAAGTTGAAGATGTGGAAAGAGATATAATTCAGATGGATAATGCAGGTTTCAGGTACACAGAAGATGGTGTCCGTGACACCGGGCTGCTTCTGTCACCTCAGATTCGGGATACTTATGACGGTCAAAGCAGAGTACTAAGCCAACAGGGAAATAATTACCTGATGTTTATAGCAGTAGAGGAGTCAGAAGAGGAAAATGAGAATACACTGGGCTTTGGTATATATGGTGAAGATGACCACATCGTGGTTAATGGACCTAATACAGAAAATGATGCAGAGGCAGATGCAAGCCTAACAAACATACTGGAGCCAGGTTCGACAGCAAGTGTTGAAAATCAACTCGATAAAGACAATATGAACAATAACAACAATGCCACAAGAAATTGTTTGAAAGAAGATGAAGTAAGTACAAATAATGAAAAGAACTGTAACCTTTTTGTACATAACTCCTGGCAATGAACGGAAGCATTCTGCGCATGCGCGCCTCCGGTTCTTTTACGAACTTAAATGTGCGCCGAAAGTAAAAATCTATTCAATCAATCGCACAGTGTGACGCGGTTGCAGGCAACGTCCCGGAAACATTCTGCGCAGAAAGTCACTGCGCCGCATTTAATCGTTGCCTGGAATTACTCCAACCTCTCGTTCGCTCCCAATACAGCCTTTCTATTTCATAGAACATAATATAACCATTGAGTAACTGATGTAGAGACATAGAAATTTACAGCGCAGAAGGAGGCCATTTCAGCCCACCGTGTCCGCGCTGGCTGACAAAGAGCCGCACGGCCCTCGGTCAGCAGCCCTGAAGGTTACATATAAACCAATGAACAATGGCGGAAAGGTAAAGAGCACCCAGCCCAACCAGTCCGCCCCACACAATTGTGACACCCCTAAGATTGAAACATTCTACACTCCACCCCAACCGGAGCCATGTGATCTCCTGGGAGAGGCAAAAACCTGATTTAAAAACCCAGGCCAATTAAGGGAGAGAAAAAAATCTGGGAAACTTCCTCTCCGACACATTCAGGCGATCAAAACTAGTCCATGAGATCACCCTAGCCGTATTCAATTCTCTGCAGTACTTGCCATCATATCTGCGCCTGCCAACAAGAGTTTATCGAGTCTAATCCCAATTACCAGCTCTAGGTCCGTAACCCTGCAGGTTACGGCACTTTAATAGGGCACAAGTTTCGGCCAGCGCCGAGAACGGCACAGCCCTGACCTGGACGCCCGTTTTTCGCGCCCGAAAGTGCGCCTAAAAAATACCTGCAGATTCTCCGGCTCCATGCAGGTCCTTTGGAGTTCGGCGCGGCGCAGCGCAGCACGAGCTGTGGGGGGGCAGAGCCAGGTCTCTGCGCTGAAATCAGTGCCGGGACCTCTGCACAGGCGCGCTACAGTGGGCATGCATGTGCAGTAGCTCCAGGCGCCCAAAACTGTGTGGGAGGGACCCGAAGCACGCAGCCCCTAGCCCTAGCCGAATGGCCTCACGGGCTGCGAGGATCAGGCAGCACCTCCCTCATCCAGCTCCTGCTCTGGCTCTCTCAAACCCCCGCCCCCCCCCCCGCAAGCTCCCGCTCCGACGACCGCCCCCCCCCCCCCCCCAAGCTCCGGCTTCCCCCGGCTACGTACCTTTAACTCCTTCGGCGGGGCCCGCCCGCCCGGCATCTTGCTGGGGGCGGGCCACACCCGAAGTCTTGGGCCCAGCTTCTTCTCGTCAGCTGGGCCCGTTCAGCCTCCTCCCTCTCCGCTCCCCCTCCCTCCCCTCTCCTCCTCCTCCTCCTCTCCCTCTCCTCTTTCCCCTCCCCCCCCACCTCCTCTCCCTCTCTTTCTCCCCCCTCCTCTTTCTCCCCCGCCCCCCTTCTCTCCTCTCGCCCTCCCCCCCCCCTCCCTCCCTCCCTCTACTCTTCCCCCTCCCTCCCTCTACTCTTCCCCCTCCCTCCCTCTACTCTTCCCCCTCCCTCCCTCTCCTCTTCCCCCTCCCTCCCTCTCCTCTTCCCCCTCCCTCCCTCTCCTCTTCCCCCTCCCTCTCC